>NC_058048.1:797500-1050995 GCF_020085105.1 Siniperca chuatsi
CTCTTTTCCTAGTTCTTGTCAGTACACATGCCACAGCATTCCAGATCAACTGTAATGTCTTAAGGGACTTATATGGGCAGCCTGATAATAAGGAACTGCAATAATCCAGCCTAGAAGTAACAAATGCATGGACTATTTTGTCTGCATCATTTTAAGACAGGATGTGCCTTATTTTTGCAATGTTACATAGGTGAAAAAAAGGCAGTCCTTGAAGTTTGTTTCATGTGGGAATTAAAGGACAAATCCTGATCAAAGATAACTTCAAGGTTCCTGGTGCGGGAGGCCAGGTCAATGCAATCTAGAGTAACTATATATTTAGATAATGTGTCTCGGAGGTGTTTGGGGCCAAGTACAATAACTTAATAAGAAATTTACAGGTTGTCCAGATGTTTATGTCCTTAAGGCATGCTTGAAGTTTAGCTCATGGATTAGTTTCATCTGGCTTGATCGACAGATATAATTGGGTATCATCCACATAACAATGAAAGTTTATGGAGTGTTTCCTAATAATATTGCCTAGAGGAAGCATATATAAGGTGAATAGAATCAGTCCAAGCACAGAACTTTGTGGAACTTCGTGACTAACTTAGTCGTGCATGGAGGACTCACCATTAACATGTACAAACTGAGATTGATCTGATAGATAGGATTTATACCAGCTTAGTGTGGTTCCTTTAATTTAATTCCATTGTCTGATGCAGTTAAAAGGTCATTTGTAATTTTCAACAGTGCTGTCTCTGCTTTGATGCACTCTAAAGCGTGACTGAAAATCCTCAAATAAACTATTGTTATTTGGAAAGTCACACAACTGATTGGCGATTATATAGGTCTATTGTGTGCACATGCGCCAGCCCGCATGCTGCCTGTTGCCGTAGCTCTGTCTCGTCGTCTTACTTTTCCAACTTTTAACTTTCCTTTTTCGTGGAACTTCTTCTTCTGCTACCCAGTTGGGGCACCGCTGCAGATCAGCTGTTTGGCCGCATTGTTTACACCAGGGAACAGCTGATCGCACTGAAGCCGAGCAGCATGGCGCCCAGGACAACCGATGTCCCCGCTGAGATCTGGAGGAGGACACACCGTGGATGCAGAGGTGTAACGAAGCGGCGAGGGAAGAGAGAGAGGTGCAGACAAAAGAGACTTAAGAATAAGAGATTTAAGCCGTGTCTGCCTTCTCTCATCATGGGCAACGTGAGATCGCTGGTGAATAAAATAGACGAGCTAACGGCGTTAGCTCGGAGTCAGACGGAGTTCCGTGAGTGTAGTTTGATGTGCTTCTCAGAGACAAGGCAACACCAGCATATCCCGAACCATAACGTTTCCATCGACAGCTTTCAGACTGTTCGGGCCGACAGGGATCACACCAGGAGGGGTAAGCGGAAAGGCAGTGGGCTTGCTGTTCTAGTTAACAACAGATGGTGAAACCCTGGTCACGTTACAATCAAGCAGAGTATCTGTAGCCCGGACATTGAACTGTTAGCTGTGGGACTCCGGCCATATTATCTGCCACGTGAATTTTCACATGCCATTGTTGTGGCTGTTTACATCCCCCCCTTCGCTAACCTGGCATCGGCGTGCAATGCCATTCACACCGCCATAGCACATCTACAGACTCAACACCTGAGTGAACTCATATTAATCTCGGGTGACTTCAACCATGTCAGTGTTTCAACAACACTGACTAATTTCACCCAGTATGTGAGTTGTCCTACTAGAGAGGAGAGGACACTGGACCTGCTGTATGCTAACGTTAAGGATGCATACAGATCTTCCCCCCTTCCTCCCCTGGGTAGGTCAGACCACAACCTGGTTTACCTTAAACCCTGCTATGTGCCTCTGGTTAAAAGGCAGCCCGCGACCACAAGAACAGCGAGGAGATGGTCAGGGGATGCCTATGAGACACTGCAGGAATGTTTTGAGGTGACAAACTGGGATGCACTCTGTGAGCCTCATGGAGAGGACATTGACGGGCTTACTGAATGCATTACTGGCTACATTAACTTCTGCGTGGACTGCAATGTCCCAACCAAGGGCCAACGAACTTAATCTGTTCTTTAACAGATTCGACACACCAGCTCCTGCTCATCCCCCCTCTAACTCAGCTGCTGCCGGCCCTCAAGCTCCTCTGAGTACTCTGCTCCCCCTCCCCATCAGGCTAACAGTCCTCTTCAGACTAATGACCCCCACCTGTAACTTCTGCTGTGGGCCTGACTGCTGACCAGGTGAGAGGACAGCTGATGAAACGCCACTCAAACAAGGCTGCAGGCCCCGATGGCGTTAGCCCAAGGGTACTAAAAGCCTGTGCCCCCCCTCCAGCTATGTGGAGTCCTTCAACATGTCTTCAACCTGAGCCTGAGTCTTCAAAGGGACCCTGTTCTGTGGAAGACATCTTGCCTCGTTCCTGTGCCGAAGACGCCGCGTCCCAGTGGCTCCAAGGACTACGGACCGGTGGCACTGACCTCCCACATAATGAAGACCCTGGAGAGACTACTGCTGGAACAGCTGCGGCCCATGGTCAGACCCCTCCTGGACCCCCTTCAGTTCGCCATTTAGCCCCAACTGGGAGTTGAGGACGCCATCATCTTCCTGCTTAACCGCATCCACACCCACCTGGACAAGCCGGCAAGCACGGTGAGGATCATGTTTTTTGACTTCTCCAGTGCTTTCAACACCATCCGGCCTGCCCTACTGGGTGAGAAGCTGGCAGCAATGCAGGTGGATGCCCCCCTTGTGTCATGGATTGTGGA
This sequence comes from Siniperca chuatsi, assembly GCF_020085105.1. Classification (NCBI taxonomy): domain Eukaryota; kingdom Metazoa; phylum Chordata; class Actinopteri; order Centrarchiformes; family Sinipercidae; genus Siniperca; species Siniperca chuatsi. The sequence goes on from NC_058048.1 coordinate 800,245, forward strand.
CTACCTGACTGGCAGACCACAGCATGTCCGTCTGCAGCAATGTGTGTCGGACAGCGTGGTCAGCAACACTGGGGCCCCTCAAGGAACTGTCCTCTCTCCCTTCATCTTCACTATCTACACCACAGACTTCAGCCACCACACAGTCCTGCCACCTTCAGAAGTTTTCTGATCACTCTGCTGTGGTGGGATGTATCAGCGGTGGTGATGAGTCTGAGTACAGGGCTGTGGTGGGTAACTTTGTCTCATGGTGTGAGCAGAACCATCTGCAGCTCAATGCGACAAAGTCTAAGGAGCTGATTGTGGATCTACGGAGGGCCAAGGCACCAGCGACCCCGGTTTCCATCCAGGGGGTCAGTGTGGACATTGTGGAGGTCTACAAGTACCTGGGAGTACACTTGGATAACAAACTGGACTGGACCAAGAAGACTCAAGCTGTTTACAGGAAGGGCCAGAGCCGCCTCTATTTTTTGAGGAGGCTGAGGTCCTTCAACATCTGCCGGACAATGCTGAAGATGTTTTATGAGTCTGTGGTGGCCAGTGCTATCCTGTATGCTGTTGCATGCTGGGGCAGCAGGTTAAGGGTAGCGGATGCCAACAGACTCAACAAACTGATCCGTAAGGCCAGTGACATTGTGGGGGTGGAGCTGGACTCTCTGGCGGTGGTGTCAGAGAGGAGGATGCTGGCCAAACTACATGCCATCTTGGACAGTGTCTCCCACCCACTCCATGACGTGCTGGTCAAGCAAAGGAGCACCTTCAGTGTAAGACTCATCCCACCAAAAAGCACCACAGAGCGCCACAGGAAGTCATTCCTGCCTGTGGCCATCAAACTCTTTAACTCCTCCCTCTAAGTGTCAGTCTATATGACCCTAGGTCACTAAACTGGACATTGATCATTACATCTCTGCCATAATTGAATAATTGCGCAATATTCTGTGTACTACTTCCGTGCAATATTTAGTTTTCCCATGTTAGTTTTTTTTTCCTATTTATTGATATTGATATTATATACCTCCATTACTGCTGTGCAATATCTTAATAATCTCAATAAGCTACACTTAACTCGACAGGACATGCACCTCTACTTATTACTTATTTTATTACATTGTATTATTATACTGTATTATCATCATCAACCGGTAAACCCACTTGGTACTTAATTTATTTTCTGACCTGTTTTTATAGTGTTTTATAGTGTATCATATTTTTTGCTAGTACTTTCTCCTGTGTGCACTGACGTAAAGGCGAGCTACTGTAACAAAGACTTTCCCTTCGGGGATCAATACAGTATTTCTGATTCTGATAGTTGGCTAAAACCCCTGGATCAAGAGTGGGCTTTTTAAGAAGAGGTTTTTTTCTCTAATAGTTCAAATTTAGACTCTTCATCTGGGTCTGACTGAGACTCAAACATGTATAGCTTAATCTCTCCGATGATTCCTCTAACTCTCGCTATCTTGACGCACACCGCTCTCTCACCATGGATGTATGTCTTTCACCCATATCCATGCTCTCACCGGTGAACCTAACATGCAGCGGTGGTGGGCGGGACAATCATAGATCCAGAATTTCACAATGAGGGAGAAAGATTAGATGTGCTTCCACCTTTTTTTTTTTTTTTTTTTTTTACTTTTTACGTGGGATTACCATGTTAAACTAAATATTAATCATAGCAGATTTTTTTTACATACTGTAAAATGTGTCTGGAGGGGAACAATTGATCATAACTTACAATAAGACAAAATGTAAGTTGGAATGCCAAGTCTCACATCCCCTCAGAGGGCATGTGTGTCTGCTTGCCTGTTGTCACCCCCCATCTTTGCATTCCTCTCAGTGTCAGAAAGGAAATACACATCCCACATGTATTAATTTTATTTTACTAACTGACTTGCTGTGTGTATAGTCGTACCTATGCATATAGATATATACATATGGATATACAGTATATTTCCATAATAACAGATGTTGTAACGTGATTGCCATTTATGACATGTACAACCTGGGTTAACAGTCTATTACTTACGTTCACTTTCTTACTAAGTGGATAATATCCCGTATTCAAAAAAGGTTCTGGGTGTCTTTCAGCAACTGAGTAGGCCAACCTTTTAAGCATGGAAGTATTAGACATGTAATACACTTTATTAATTCTTCAGGAAAGAAATTGAAACAAAGAAAATAATTGCGACAAGATAGAGTTAGACTAGGAGTGCTGAAGTTTCACACTGATGACATCTGACACCGCCACCCCCTGGAGAGAAGACTACAAAACCAGAGGAAGCACAAACACTCGCTCCCTGCCTCTTCAATTCACGCTTCTCTTCCAAATCTACGGCGGGTCCAAGCAGGTCCGCCTGCACAGAACATGCTGAAGGTCTACATCCAACCAACTTTGAAAGCAAGAACTTTCTACAAGAAACCTGCTCCAGTCTGGCTGCTCAACGCCTGTGTTTCTAGCATGACAAAAGTTAGAAAAGTCAGAACTGTGACAAACTCTGGGAAACGCTGCCAACGAGTCTCCAGTACACCGGAGTAGGGGTTGTGCGAAGATGTTATAATCCTGCTGCCTGCAGAGAGAGAGACGGCCAAGTTACCATAAGGGACCGACAATGCCCGAAAATGTGTGAGCTCTTGGGAGGTCCTCAAGACAGAGAGGAAATCAGCTGGCCAAGCTTCTATGTGGGACCGAGCAGCCCACACAGGAGAATCGACCTGTGTCTCCCTTCCAGCGCAACTTGTCAACTGGCCATCTGAAACACCAGGTGAATCAGTACTTTTCCTGTGACATTTGGGGTTGATGGTATTAGATTACAAAAAGTAATTTAGCATCAGGTCAGGAGTAGGATATCCCTTCAGTATAATAGTGATTTGGAATTTTAAATTATAAGTGCTTCCCACAACCTTTCAGCTGCTGAACAGTGCATATATAAATATTATATTCCATTTCTGCCAATAGCTCCTCTTAAATTTTACACACTGGACCTTTAAGTTTTGTTTAGTGGCTAGCTTTTCTCAATCTCGCCCTTTCTTTTTCTTGCTTGTAGAGCACAAGCAGAGCCCTTGTTTTCATACACTCACTCTTTGGACTTGTCAGGAAGTTGAATTACTTATAACTTTGTTTTTAATGTCAATAAACATTACAAGAAGTGTTTGTCCCTCATTCTAATATTGATTCAATTAGTCCTGTTTACTGTGTAATTGAACCTGTACTCAAGTTTTAGCATCTGCCAGTTTTGTTATTAAACAGTCAGTGATTGATTGATTGTTGTCTTGATTGTTCCTTGGCCATCAAAAAGTACAACTCTCAGCGGAATGGACTTTTTTGGCAGCAGGAAATATAGCAGAGGAGATAAATTGACACTGGTTCCTCAGGTCAAAACACAGAAAGTTTCTGAGTTCTTGAAATGGTTCCTGTGCCCCTTGAAAAGTTGTGTAATTAATTAACAAGATTATGATTCTGACCAGACAATCAATGCCAGCTTTCAGTGCAGGTCAGTTACAGTGCTTTATAATTGTTGCTACAGACACACTTTGGTTGGTACCAAAAAAGCATTGAAGTTCAATATTCAGCCCTACATTTTAATACCAATGGCAATGACCGGTGGTCCTGGCTTCTCACAGTGGCATTGTTGTTGTATTTATGCATGACTAATGGATTAACCCTTTCATGATAATTTGAAGAGTTTGTGATCTTTTCTATGAACTATACTCATTAGCCATGATATACAGTAGGAGTCATAGACACATGCTTTAAATCATATCATTGTCACTTCATTAACTATAGAGAAAAATCAATTTGCTGGAAGCAGAGGACTGCAATTCAGCCTACATGTGTAGTTGTGGTGTTTTTACAGAAATCTGAAGGATTTTGCCAAGTTCTGGTCTATTCAGCTCTGATTAAAGGCTGATCTTCTTTTCATAATATTAGCACAATGATCCAATCTATAAAGAGACCCTACTCCAAGAAGAGGATCCAGGTTAAAGTTCCCACTCTGCTGAAGTGTCCATTTTCTATTTATATTCTATTCCTTTCAGTGGTTTGGTGATTTTGAATGTCTTTGGGGAACAGAGATAAGGGCCGGTGTACAGTCAAGGAAATGAAAATGGTGTGGGGAGGTTGGCTTCAATGAGACGGAGACACTTTCTCTAAGCCATTGACATGTCAGTGTCACTGCACCTTCAGATAGTATTATTTCACATAAAGAGTATTTGAAAAGGTGCAGACCTTATCATCTGTGTTTTTGGTGGGAGAGAGAGAGAACTTTGAGTTGTGTCTGTGTACGTGTGTGTCTGTGTGGCTGAATTTATCAAAAGCCTGACAAGTGAGTGCAGAGGTATCAAAACCTGTAAAGAAGAACTGTCTTTGTTATCTTAAAATGCAGAGAAAGAGGAGCTACAGCTTAAACGGGAGAATTCTAAACAGCAGCTAAACCCTGACAGGATGTAAAGTGATAGAACCCAGCTCTAAAGTTACTTACAGTTTTTATCTATGTTAAAATTCCTTTTTTATGAGTTGAAGTGATAAAGCCACGTGGATGAATAGCAAAATGTCTTCAAAACCAAACAGCAAATCACGCTACATAGAATAGGAACATAGAATGCTTTGTTGTTGTAATAAGGAACAAAGCACAGCACAGAAGGTGAAGAATTTTCTACAATCAATCCAATTTTCAACAATTTTTTCCCAACTGTGGCATTATACTGGATATACAGATATTCAATAGGTCATCTTAACTGCAGCGATGGTCCAATCTGTAATAGCAGGTAGCAGTTGCCATCGCAATGGAAAGTGAAAGTGTCTAGCACTCGGATAGGTAGTATCTGGCACTTAAATATATGTAGCACTCGTTGATGAAACATGGATAGAAAGAGAAAACTTGCGGCCAGTGGTGCAGAGAAGGTATGCCAAAAAAAGAAAAAGTCTTTGCTGGCTGATGCCTCTAAGTATTCTAAGACAACAGATATATTTAAGCAGCCTGCAGGTGATACTGAGGGCAGTGATGAAGAAGTGCTATGAACTAGCTAAATGAAAAAACTACTGAACAAGATGTGTTTGTTAACCCTGGGGTTTTAATGCTAAAGTCAGACTCGGTGCACAAACATTTAGAGAAGTTTACGCCAAATTTCTGTAAAGTGTTTGGAAAAATGGTCATCAACTTTGGCTGTAAATGGGTAAAATAAACATTTAAATTAGATAATTTTCTTCTACACTAATCATCAATTCTTTTTTGCATTATAGCCTAAAAGGCATATAATATTTGATAACCAGCCCAGCAATAAAAAATATTTGTTAAATAACAATAACAAGAAAGGGACAGGATGGAGGAGGAGGGAGCAGGAACCAGCACAGATCCAATTAGAGATTACTGTTAATGTTATTGTGTGACTGTGAAGTAAATTAGAGCACAATACATTCATTCATATGATCAGGTTGAACTACTTCATTCAAGTTATTTATTGTTGCATTACAAGAAATAGAATGAATGGCAAGTGTGTTGCAAAAACACCACATATGTATTTGCCTATGTCAAGGTTGGACTATTCATCATGAATTTAATGAATACAACAATATTTGATGCTCATGTCCAAATGATGTCTGTTTTATGCATTTTTATCAAACAAATAAACCTGAGTCAGACAGGGAAAGTTTTGAGAAAATCTTTGCAGGGACCTCTATGGAGGTCAATAGTTTTAAAAGTGATTGAATGGTAAATGGACTGTACTTGTATACTCAACAACAACTCAAAGCACTTGAAAGATGGTGGTCAATGTTAACCTGAAGCACAAGACGTGGTGACTTCTTCAATATTTAACCAAAACCACCATGTTTTCCTATCCTTTTAGTAGCCAGACTCTTTCTAGTAAATAGCAGAGCAGAGAAAAGACAAGCAAGTTTGAAGGGGCCAGTATACGTCATCAGAACTGCTCATCAAACAGCTTCAGAAACCCCCTCCCTCCACACTTTTACACAACAATTTCCGTCACTTTTCATGTGCAGCACTACGATTGTCTTTCAGGAGAGACTGTCTAAAAATGCGCTATTTATCCCCATATTTAAACAAGTATTGCGCCTCATGCCTCTCTATGACGGCCAGCTTTTCACCCCGAGTGTGGCCATTTGGAACAACTATAAACACTTTGCCTTCCAACATGGTCAGACACGTCAGAGGAACTAGTTCTTTTCTAGCATTACCCGGCCCTGCCACTTGGCTGCCACGTTGGTTGGAATGGCAGCAGATCACCTCCTGCAGCCTCAATGTGACACAACCTCATCCAGTGATCATTATGGCTAAATCTAAAAACAAGTGGGATGGAGAAATTTAATCTTGGTCTCCGGTGTACATCCATCCAAGTGCTGGAAATCCTCCAAAAGACATGTCATTGCTATGGGACAAATTCAATTCAAATTCAATTTTATTTATATAGTGCCAATTCATAACAGAAGTTATCTCATTGCACTTTTCCTATAGAGCAGGTCTAGACTGTACTCTTTATAATATTATTTACAGAGACCCAACAAATCCCACCATGAGCAAGCTTTTGGCGACGGTGTCAAGAAAAAACTTCCTTTAAGAGGCAGAAATCTTGGACAGTACCAGACTCAATGGTGGGCAGCCAAAATGAACAACACTGTGTGATGGAACTTGGGGATGAATGAACACATGTAAGGAGTGTTAGAATTACTGCCAGGGCTACACACACACACACACACACACACACACACAACTAAACTGCTGGGTCATCCATGTCCATTTATATTTAAATATGAGTGTTTGACCCCTGAAGTTCAGCAGCAGCCATCTCTCTGTGTCTCTGTCTCTGTCTTAGTCTGAATGGATTCATCAGGCTGGAAGCTGTTTGTTCACATCCCACTGCCCTCATTAACATTTCTATGCCCCTCTCTCACTCCCTCCCGCTCTTTTTACCGCAATTACACACACACACAGACACATTCACCAATGCAGCCTGATGGTAACCATGGGCTCTGAGAGTCTGACAGGCAGTTGAACAACACCGCAGGAAGAGTTCCTGTCCTGCTTCTCCAATCTCTCTTTCTCTCACACACACTCTGTCTGCCGCTCTCTCACTATGTCTGCCTCTCTCTTGCACATTTTTCTGCCACTAATCTCTACTATAGCTGCTGGAAATATATTTACACTGCAAGTTGTCTGTGTTTTACTAGTTATCTGTGACAATAAACCATTTGTTACATTTGAGACAGCTGTAGCAGTACACATATTGGAGCTTTTTAGCAGGACCACACCTCAACCATGCCACTTCTGGCACTTCTATAAATACCTACCTAACCCATTTCCAACTCTTCGCTCTCATATTCTGCACCAGAACTGACACCACATAACATCTCCTCGAGCACACTCAGAAAAGTGAGCTAACGTTACTACTTCACCCTACGAGCAACTTCATCCATCCACTCACCTCATCTCGAATATGGACTTTATCTCACTATCCCCATCGGATGATGAATTATTCGGACGAAATCAGGATAACCACGTTCAAAGTTTCCAGCAACCTCACCAGCAGACCCAACAACAGAAGCCAAAAATCTTGGCCGCCACCTCAGCGCCCGAAACCCTGCTTTCTCTAATCCAAAAGCTGTCCACGAAGCGAGTAAGTCCAGCAAGCCCTTACACAGTCTCTTCTTTGCCCACCTCCCTCAGCAGAAAAGAGAGGAAGAGGCAATTCAAGCACAGTCCATCGCCGTCGCTGCAATTCTCTGACTCCATCGTCTTGACCACTATGGGCTCACAACACGTAGCCGGTCGCAGCGTCATTATGCTCCAGCAAGGTCCCTCGGTGACCAGCCTTCTTTAATAAAATTCCGACTGGACTGTTGCCACTTTACAAAAAATTCTAAAAGATAAAGGAATTGTTTTTCACAGAACGGACAACAAAGCAAAACGTGAGGGCATGACACAAGTGCATAGCTTGAAGCCCCGGCAAGAGTGATTTCATGATCTTGCAAGTCCTAGCTAGGTTAAACAACCACGACAGCTTGCTCTAACCGGGGCTCCTGGCACTGGGATGCCATCACAGCCCAGCCATGGACAACCACAGCAGCGGGTAGTCAGTAGGGGCTGCAGTTTTGGGGGTTTCTACAATGGAAGATGGTTCGCAGTAGCATGGCCTCTGGAGCTTTCAAGTGAAAGCCAGGTCACTTCCTCTGCTCTCTTTGAAATCTACCTCATAGCAGCTGCAGCCATTCTGTGGGGCTACGAATGGTCCCGCAAGTCCATCCTCATGTACTCCGACAACCTTGCAGCCGTCAACATAATAAACAAAGGTCGCTTCAACACCCCATCCATCATGCCGTTCATGCGCCGCTTAACCTGACACACTGTTACTCACCAATATGTTCTTCGCGCAGCTCATTTTCCCGGTCATTCCAACACCATCGCTGACTCTCATTCCAGAAGTTCAGAAGCGTGGCCCTTCAATGCAGATACACATCCAACACCGGTTCCTCCGTATTCGCCCTGACGTTCAACGCGTAAATCCTACCCTCATACACCTGATCGTCAACTCCCAGAACTCAGTCATCAAAAGCTTAGTGCCCTCTACCCTCTCGTCTTACTGGTCAGCTTGGAAGAGTTTCCGCCACTTTCACAACCAGTACAATATAACCTTCTGTTGTTCGATCTCGTCAACTTGTTTCATTACTTATGCCCACACCGTGATGGCTATCAAAACACACACCATCAAAGTTTACCATAGCGGTATCAGTTTCTTCTCCAAACTTTTAACTGGCAGCCCTGGCCCGGCTCAGTTAACCTTACTTCTCAGAGGACTTCAACGTCAAGAGCCAGCTCTAAATCCTCACAGCCTTAAATGAGACTTGCTGTCAGTCTGCATCTACATCATCTGCTCCAGATACAGCATCCGTCATGTTGCTCAAACCTTAGAAGCCGTGTTTCTTATGGCTTTCTTTGGTTTCCTCAGATGCAAATTCACCTCCTCTACCCTTCACTTCGACCCATGCCGTCACGCCTGAATTTCAGACTTGTCACACTTCTCAGATGACACCATAGTATTCTACCTAAAACGAACCAAAACAAATCAATCTGGCCATCCTACGCCCATCTCCTACTTCGAGGTCCAATCACCACTGAACCCACTTACACTTACAAGCTACTTGCAATTCCGGAAATCCCAGCATAACCACATCAGAACCTCTCTTTGTATCCGAGTCTGGACAAGCGGCTACTCGATTCTGGTTCCACCAGCACTTCTGTTACATACTCTCCTTGTCCGGCATTTCTTCCATTCATTACTCTGGTCACTCCTTCAGGATAGGAGCTGCTACCTTGGCCTTCCGCAATGGCATTCCTGAGCACTTAACACAAATTATGGGCCGTTAGTCCTCCCAAGCGTATCACTGCTACATTCGTTCAGAGCTCAAAGATCTCAGATCTGTTCAATTTTGTCTAACATAAGTGGAGGCTTTTTTGGGTCTATCGGGCCCGATTCCCCACCGAAGCTTCCCCCACACATAGTAGCCAACGAAGCGAACAGTGAGTCAAGCCACACACAATCTTGTTTCATCAATAAATCATTTAAACGTATCCTGTTGATGGTGTGGTCCCTGCTAGTGAATAGACATAGTGATGATGGAAAATATCATGGAAACATTACAAAGCATTTTGAAGAAACTAAATTTATATGAATATGACACATTCTGATTTGATTTAGCGGGCTGATATACAGCTATGGGTTAGAACCTTGCTAATAGTGTGTCTGGTGTGTGTTAGGATGGGAGGTAGCAGCTGTGATGGCTGGTCTGAGGCTTGGGGTCCACATTCAGGAGGAAGAGAAGAAAATATTGGCGCAAGAGTGGGACTTTTTGAATTGAATAAATTGGCAATTTCTTAGCAGAGATTCTTGTGGAATAACGGATGGAAGTCTATTTGGAAGCTTTTATTGGCTGCAGTCCACTCCATAGTCCCAGCAGAGTAACTGATCAGGGCTACTATCTCTGGAGGAAACTTTGATTTGGAGATTTAGGCTGATTTAGTCACGTCTAGCTAACATGATGGCTGAAGCTGCTGGCTATCACGGGGTGCACTAAGTCTGAGTCACTGGAAGAGGAGGGAGGATGCTGATCGACCTGTGATTAGTTTAAGACTCAGTTTAGAGTGTATCACTACAAAAGCCCATCAAAATTATGATTTCCAGCATTGGCCTAAAGTGTAGCTTGTTGCCCAAACAGTTCCACTGATCTGTTAACTTCAAACATGTGTTTTCCTGACAAGGACATATAGGATTATGTAAATACATTAAGTCTAAGGCATCATTTTCACTGAGGCAGGGGCTGAAAAACATATAGGAAGTGATGGGCTGTGTATTGTGTACTGTGAAATTCTTAAATACTAAAGACACACTACTTTCAGTATAAATTTTGTCAGTACCATTTTATAGACGAAGTGATTATGCATACTATGTTAAAGTATGCATCAAGTTTGACTTTATATTTGGTATCTAGGCTCAAATCCCGTCACTCCCAATAAGCTCAGCAAAGCAGACATTGGGGAGTGACAATAATACACTTCTGCCCAAGTGGAACTACAAAGTGAGCAGTGCATTTTCTGCTTAAATTATTGCACTTAATTACCCTTATTGCAAAGGGTGCTGTGAATATAGCATTTTCTGGATATGGTTTGACATTTTCCGATACCAGTACCATTGTGATACCTGAGTTTCTGGAGTTACACCAGAGTGATACTTGTTTTCAATACCTTTGCTTGAGGAATATTAAGATGTTACGATTAGGAAATATCTCATCGAAGAGTATCAAAGTAAACAAGATGAAGAATTTGAATATCTTTTGATACTCAATACTTTAAAAGTGACCTAAATTGCCCAAATTTCGATTTTGGAACTATCTAATTAAAGAATAAGAAAATATGCATCTGACCAGACATTCGATGTCAGCTTTCAGTACTTGACAGTTTTAGGTACTCCATTCAACGGATACACTTTGATCTCTAACAAAGTGTTGTGTTACATTCATTTTATTAAATTAGACACTAATTGAAAACACTAATTACATTTCTATCTTTTGCTATTTCGACTTAAAGTTGTATTTTCCCTCAGCTTTTTAGTCTGTCAAAATAAACACTTAACCTTTAGATTGGAAAGGAGAACCCTGCCATTGTCCTCTGCCTCTCCCCTTATCTCCCTGCTTCACCCCCTCTGGCAGTCTTTCCCACACTCACTCTGTCCTGTTGACTCTCTCCTCCCTTTGTGTTGCTATGCATGAGATGCTCTCTCTCCTTGGTGTGATGCCTCGCTGTCCAGCAGAACTGTCAGGAGAGGCAGAGAGAGAGAAAAACAGGGAGGATCAGGTCTAACAGGAGGAGGGCCAGCCAGCAGGAGGAATGAGATGACTAACAGAGAAACTCCCGCTGCCTCCTGGCTGATGGTGACAGATTAGGGCTGCCGGAGGGAGTTGGGCCGAGCATATAAATGAGATATTTAAGAAACATGAAAAATTGGCCCCAAATTGTAGCAAACAGCTAGTGGTGGGTCCGCGCCTCACTTCATAGAAGCTGTTTCCAATCCATTCTAGTGGCTAATGGTGTGTCAAAGGAGGCCTGGCTGGTGGCTGTGTGATAAGGAGGAGCCACAACCTCTGACCTCCATCCACCTATGATGTGGAGCTGTACCCAATGAGATTTTCACTGTATGTGTAAAATAGGTGTCTATTACTGTGCTTTGACTATATGAAATTGACGAAAATACTGTTTGTGAAATAGTGTGAGGGATTAGAAATCAGGGCAAGGCACTGTGTGTTTATTCTGCTGTGGATCAGTGTGTGTGCAACCCAAGAGTGCAAGCATCACTTCGCAGTACTTTGATGTTTCGTCACATTGTAAATGTCAGCTCACTCAGCGCTGCATGAATTTTGACATGGTGTTGCGGTGTGTCTCTCCGGCTTGTCGTGGTTGTTAAAACAGCCACTTAGCAGGAGAGCATGGCTGACAGTCAGCCTGGCTGGGCCGGCCTCTGTCTCAAAAATGCTCCACTAAGTCACCAAACATGAATGTATTAGTACCAGGGCTATGAATTATGCAGAGGGGAGACACTTTTTTTCCAAGTGAGAGGAATTTGGTTTGAAGCATAGTGCTGGTTCATGAGGCAAGGCAGTGTGATAGATGACTAGAAATTTTAGAGTATAGTTATTAGTGTTTTATGTGTGAACTATTCTGCATTTTTCCCCCCATAGTCATTTTTCTAACACATAGCCTATTGTGAATTACCTTGCAATTATTTTAAATTCAAACTCAGGTACTCAAGTAAACTTCAAAATTCAAAAGTTGCATTATATTTATTGTATCGTAGAAAAGGTTTCAGTCGTAGTCATCTGGACACTGTTTTCAGAATCAAGACGTTTCGGCTCCCATCCGGAAGTCATTCTCAATTGTGAAAAAATTGGACGGGAACTGGAAATTTAAACTACTCTGAGTTACAAAGCCCTGCCCTCAGGAAGGAATCTGCCTGAGTATCTGTAAATAGCTAGTTTCACCTGAAACTGACCTAATAGTTTCAAGATGGCCCAGTAATCAGGCCTATTGTTCTCTGGCTGCATCTACTTCATCACTGCTAAGTGCCTGATTAGCATGTGATAGGCGTGACCACCGGATGGGAGCCGAAACGTCTTGATTCTGAAAACAGTGTCCAGATGACTACGACTGAAACCTTTTCTACGATAGAACACTCCTGGACGAATGAGGGACTACACCGCATTATATTTATTGATAACAGCTACATATTTGTCTGTTTATGTTTGTAATGGAAAACTGCTGGTTAATCACACCAGACAAAGTAAAAAATGTATTCTAAGCTGACAATATACTGTATGTCATTTCTCATTGCCTCTAACAGTGTTTCCTAACGTTAGCACAGACTGACAGGACAAGCTACTGCACTGTCCCAAAGCCTGATGTCCTAACTCAGAGTTAAACATCGATACGATGTGCTTAAAAGGGATAATTAATTGCATTCAAATGGCTGCCTCTAGAGAAAAATTGACTACTCTGTTGGTTGATTTGAATGACAAAACCACATTTTCAAAATGATACAGAGGAATGTTTTTTTTTCTTGAGAAAACCATCTTTGGCATTGTTAAAACTAGCATTCAGAGAGCATATTATCCAGACAAAAGCTAAGAGGGTTTTTTTGTTGTTGTTGTTCCCAACTCACAGAATTAGCTTTAACTAGCTTCAGTTGAGTAACAAAAACTTTCACCACATACAGCAATATTCCAGCTCTTGTTTGAAAATGGCACTCTTTCAATTCAAATTGGCTTTGAGATTGGTATGCAAGTTGCTGAGCTATGAACAACTGGAAGGTCAGGATTTTATGGAAAAAAGCAGCAAAGTTAAAACAGTAGACCTCATCAAATGTGGGTTAAATTGTACTGGCCCTCTGCAAAGTGTTTATCTTGCAGTGCAGGCTGTGTTTGATAGGCAGGCACTGCAGCACAGTGTGAGGCTGACCGAACGCTCCAGAGGGGGCATTGATTGTTGGGTTCAGTCCTCAGAGGTATGTGGTGTGAATAATTAACCCGGAGAGGCTGACTGGACTGGACATGAATTTCGCCTTATGTCAGCATACAGCTAGTAACACCTGTCCATCATGTGTCAGAGTTGCTGTTGGCTAGTCAAGCCTGGAGACATTCTACTCTGCTTTTGTTCCACTGAGGAGAGTTCTTACTGTTCTGCTTTGCGTATGACAGAGTAGACCTAAACAGTTTGACCTGGCTTGTCCTGAGTCCTCTGAGAGCACAGTACTAATATTACTAGCATTACCAGTACTAATTCCATCAGTACTGGGGGGGGGGGTTTAGGGATATGGATATCAGGGCTGGATTCTCACGTAATCTCGTGATATCGCAATTCTCGCCTGATCTCACAATCTTGCAAAATCCAGCTGCCAAGGTAGCATGATTTGGGCAGCAGGACTGCTTACCACATTCTCACATGACGTAAGGTGTCCCTGACGATGCTGCGCACGCTCTGTAGACACCGCTTGTGCTTAACAACCCCAGTGGCAGGGACAGGAGTAATGTGTTGGGCAGTTTTCACCACCCTCTGCACCCTTCTGGTCCGAGACAGAGCAGTTGCCACCATACCACATTATGATACAGTTGGTAAGGACGCTATCGATGGTGCAGCAGTAGAAGTCTTCTGAGGAAACAGATGGGCTTTCTTCAGTCTTCTCAGGAAGAAGAGATGCTGGTGACCCTTCTTGACCAGGGTCGAAGTGTTGAGGGTCTCAGAGAGGTCCTTGGAGATGTGGACACTCAGAAACTTAAAGCTGGTGACACGCTCAACCTCTGTCCCGTTGATGCAGATGGGTGTGTGTGTGTGCCGCCTTTGGTCTTTTTGAAGTCCAGAATGAGCTCTTTGGTCTTCTTGGTGTTGAGGGCCAGGTTGTTGTCGGACACTGAGCCGGCAGGTGCTGGACTTCCCCCCTGTAGGCCGACTCATCATTGTTGTTGGTGAGTCTGCGAACTTGATAATGATATTGGAATCATGTATGATGCCAGTGTTCAGGGTGAGGAGGTTTGGTTGTCTAACCTAACATACTGGGGTCTGTTGGTTAGGAATTCCGGCATCCAGTTGCAGAGGGAAGTATTGATGCCAAGGTCACCAAGTTTGGTGATCAGTCTTCATGAACCTTTGCCACTCTTGTAAAAGCTCACCTGCTCTTTGATGTGACTGTCCATCTATAGAAACAGCTGACATCCTGTTGTTTCTGTAAACTACAGTCGCTCTGCCCTAAAGACATGCTAGGCACAGCAGTCACTCCCCATTGACTTTCACGTCAGAAACACTGGCATTTTGAAAAATAAAAAGCAATATCACATAGTGTGAAGTTAGCCTGAGCTTGCAGACAAGCAGTACAGCAGCAGTGTATCAGTAAGAGCAACTGGGATTGACTCTGTCAGAACAAAAAGAGCAAACAGATGAGGTGGGGTTGGTGTGAAATATGAGCTTCACGACACTCACGGCCAACTACACTGAGCTGAAACAAAAGATGTGTTCATCCTTCAGCAGAGATCAGGGCACGGAGGTTATTAAGATGCAAGCTCTGCAGTTGTGAATAAGTGGCTGAATTGAGTTCAGCAGCAAGCTTTGATCTGAATCAGCACTCTGCTGCCATGCCACAGCCAGGAGTGTGGCTGTGAATACTAAACACGAGTAAGAGAACAACTCTTTATCTCGACTCACTTCCATCATTCACTGCTGTCTGCGCACCACAGGTCACCCTTTCTTCAGAGGCCTGCAGGCTACAGGATCATTACCAGTGTCTGCAGGAGCACACTGGCATAGCCTTTTCACACATCTGTGTTTTTCACACTATTTCTTTGGTAATGAAATTCACAGAAGGAAATGTCGGCACAGATACATTTGAAAATGTACTTTTCTTGTTTCATGTTGGTGTTTCATTATAGATGGCAAACTTTTAGAAAACCATATGTAATTGCATATGATTCTATCAGCATAAAGAAAAATTCACTCCATTAAATTGTGATACCAATATTGCTGAACTTGGACTCAAAAATAAAAATAAAAAGTAGACCCCTTTTAGGTTCTTCAGTTTGTCCCCATATAACTATTTGTACTGCTTTCTGTCATGTAGTGTTAAGTAGAGATGCATCGTTTTGACTTTTTCTCCTCCAGTGCCTATTTCGATACCTAAACTCAGGACCAATCCCAATATTGATGAATAAGGCAATGATATATACCAGGGATGCTGTAGCACTAAACGTTTGGTCGGCAATGTGCCATTGAAAATGGAAATGGAAACACTGAATTTTATGATATTAACAAATAAACTTAATTTGATGTTGATGGGTCTCATCTGGCTGATAGCCAATCCACTTAATCAGGTCAGTATTGGTGCTGATATGGTTCCAGTGGATTGGATTGGTGCATCTCTAATGTTAAGTGGTTCTGCAGGTTCTGGAAGAACTGGGAACCTAATTGAGGGTTCCACCTACAAGTCCTAGCTTTTCCTACATTTAGTTTGAAGTACTTCTTGTGTAATTGAGTGGAGCAGAAACAACTCAGGCTCATACTTCAGAGGATATTTGCATAAAGTTTAACTGTTCTTGACTTCCACACTTTTGTGTCTTGAGTAGTGATGGGTGGAGCCAGCATGTTTTTTGAGGCTTACTTCACAATGAATGGCATCCTGTTGCATCTTCATATGTGGTTCCAAAAGTAGCCATTTATCTGAGTTACGCCGGGATTCCACCGGCCACGGCTCTATAACGTATGTCTGCAAGCTGGTTTTGTTCTGGCCTCCCAGTGGCTTCATACCCCACCGGGAGTGTTTCAGAAACAGAGCGGTTTGCCTGCCCGACGTTGTTGACTCATTGATTTGGTAATTTTTCCTTGACTTTTGTGCATCTACCATGGGTAAGTAGGCTACGTAGTTAAATGGTTTCTATTTTTGTCTGTTGTAGTTGGGTTTTTTGTTGATATGTACGATAGGGTGTTTTATTTTGAAAAGTGACCGGATTCTCTCTGCCATTTCTTTGTCTGACTTCCTGGCTGGTTCATCTGCTCTGTGCAGCTTGACGGGGCTTCCGTCAAAAATAGACTTGCCGCGTATTCACTGCGGAGCAGAGCGAAGAGCCACTCCTGGAATGCTAGAAAACTTTCATAGAGGTCTAATTTTACTAATGTGAAATTACAGCTAACAAATATCTTTATAATGTTTAAGCCAAGAAATACACACAATTATTTGTAGATATCCAATTGTTTCACCCTCCAGAGGTTATAAAGCAAATTCATTCATTCATACAAATTTGGTTCTTTACATCCAGTAAGTTTTTGATAAACCTTTCCAGAAGATTGCCAATAGAAAATGGTTTCTCAGATGACCTGTCTCTTTCAAAGAGTGTACTTATTATGTACTGTGCAGTGACATTATTTTTTACATTGTATTTTTGGTCATTGCTGTACTGGGCATTGCCTCAGTATTTGTAATAAAGGGACATCAGTGAAGCATAAAGCCATGCTGTGGTTAATGAGCAGGTCAAGCTGAAAAGCACTGGAACTTTACAATTACCGCAGTTTGGTTGAAAACAGCAAAGTACAAATGTGTGTTCCTGCTGAAACAAAGCGGTATGTCCATTACATTACGTAAGCACTCCAATCGTGTCAGCACTATATGATTTAGAGACTGTCCATGAGTGGAGGGCCACATTGATGAAAACGAGCTATGGAAAATCTCATCATACCCAACCTTATGTGCTGTGTACCCTGCAGGCCTGTGTTCCCACTCAGCCTCAACACGACAGTTGGAGGGTGTCAATATCACAAACACGACAGCTCCATGTTTTTCATCAAACCTGATGTAATAGAGCCACCTGGTAAATGTCTACCTAGGTTTAAGATACCTTTTAAATCTCTTTTAGTCATAGCGGGTCTTATAAAGGACATTCCACTCGAGTACTGGATAATGATTACCTGATTGGCAGGCCAGAGTTTGTAAGACTGCTGTCCAAGTTGATTAGCATCCTGAATAACGTTCAGATATTAGATCCATATCTTGTGCACAAAGAAATAATCTTCCACACAAGATCTATAACTTGTGTGTGCAAGTTAATAATTTTTTGTTTAGATTAAAAAATCTTTTCTAGTTTAATAATTATTAGAAGTATAATCATTTAAGTGCAAAGGATAAAAAATATAATCTTTTGCACAATTTATTTTGTGAACGCAAGTTCAAAAACTCTTAAATTTGGGGGCTCAGTAGTTTTTTGAGGTTTTGTTATAAACCTCCACGTGAAGTGAAATGTAATCTTGATTCTACTGTCAAATCTAAATCAAATTCTAACTCTAAACTATGGCCCTGAAGAAGTGCAGATTAAATGTGCTAATTTGAAACTCAGACTCTGAAGGGCTCAAATTCAAACTGGTTCTCATACACAAAAAGCACCAATGTGATCACATACACTCATACACTGTCCAGACTGCTGTTGACTCATGTGAACTGGATGTGGAATGATGATGTCATTGCTAAACGGTTAACATGGTAAACTGGGGGGGAGCGATCCATTGAGCCTTTGTCTGTTACTGACTGTTACTGCTGTTGGCAAGAGGGGTAGTGTTTGGATGTTGGAATGCTAGACACAGACCAGAAGGGTCCCTGGCATCCGTGGGTACCCCGAAGATATAGAAGGAAGAAAAGACTGATGGACAAGCTAAACAACTGATAGAGATAGAGGTAAAATAACAGTCAGGTTGTTTGTCCCTCCCACACTTGAGCTGAGGCAGAGATGTGTGTGTGTGTCCTCTGGGAAAGTGCATGCAAGTGTGAAGCTGTGCGGTAGCCCTAAATCTCAGCCAGTCTTTTTCTCAGCCAATGAACTGCCATTAATCTTGAATGTTTGCCTGTTTGTTTGTAACGGATTATACAGCACCAGAACTAATGAGTCTTAGACCTGAACCCTGAGCTCACTCTAGCAAGGGCAGGGGGGAAGTGGAGTGGGGGAGGAGGAGGAGGGGGGAGAACAAAGTGAAAAGCAAAAAATGAAATCAAAGTATGGGATGGGATGGTGTTTGGGTGCAGATATTCAGACAGGATGGAAAATACTACAGGCATGAGATGAGGACGAATTCCACTGTCTAGGGGAATCGTATGAGCCAGCACAAGCCTGGCTAAACAGGATTACACTCGATTTACTGTGTCCATATCATACACCCATTGTTTTCAATAAGAGCATGACAGTGACGGTGTGAAGTTGCTGCAAAGGCTCGGTCACACCAACATTTAAACAGCAAAATGTCAAAATCAATTTCATTTCTATTAAATCACAGCAGCCAATGATTTCGCTCATGGAGGTGAAGTAAATTCATGCAGTGTTTTCAAGTTCAACTTTGGTGTTTAGCTTCTAGTGTGACTAATATACATGCTTTTGCATGTTTAGCATTTGCATTATATTATAATATAATATGACTAATCCATGTTTCCTGCATTCTCTCAGAGTATTGGTTGCGTGCGTCTTCAGACGTGGGGACAGGATATCAGGATGTGAAGAAAGGTCACCAACAGACTCTAAGCAAACAACAACAACATCAATGGCAGACAGTTTTAAAGAGAAACTAATATATGATGATACAGCTGCCACTTTGTCCATGATCTTAACATTAACAACATAGAAACAACTAAACATGGCAACACTCGAAGATAAGACTGGGCCCTGATCTGCTGCCTGGATATACTTTGCAATCTTTCAGTACACAGGCAAGTGCAGTATGCAAACATGTTTGTGTCACAGCCACTCGTCTTTGCGTGCACATAGTTTATTCGAGTGCTCTACCACAGTATAAAATGCAAGGACATACAAACAGTGGGTTATTGTAGTTGACTGTCAAGCCTAGTGTTCTGTGTTTCACACAGGCGCTAACAAAGTAAACTCTTAGCTTCCACTAATCAATGTAAGTTTACCCAATATAAATGGACTTTACATTTCTAATTTGCTAAGTTTTGGGCGACTGGCTTAGTAATAGAGTGGGTCGTCCACCAATCAGGAGGTTGGCGGTTCGATCCTGGCTTCCCCCAACCCACATGTCGAAGTGTCCTTGGGCAAGACACTGAACCTCAAATTGCTCCAGAGGGCTGTGTCTTCAGTGTGTGAGTGATTAGTTACTTTGATGAACAGTTCTGCCATGTGATATGTAGTTGAAGTGCTTTGAGTAGTCAGAAAGGCGTTAAATAAGTACAGTCCATTTGTTTTGGAGGTTCCCAGTGGCTGTGGGGCCCTACGCCCTACTTGTTTGGGTCACCAGTGGATTTTGAATGTGGCAGCTCTGGAATTTCGTCCTACTTCCCATGAAGTAACCAGAATTCACATTCATGCAACAACCGTAGAAAGAGCAAAATACTACTTTTGAGCTTAAATAGTTAGTTGATCGACAACAATTATTTGGCAGTTATTTGGATCATTAAAGTACATTTTTGAAGCAAAAATAACAAACATTCTCTAGTTCCAACTTCTCAGTTGTGAGGATTTGCTGCTTTTGTTTTCTTTCATGTGCTACCTGAAAACTTTCAGGTTTTGTACATTTGGCTGGACACACAATTTTAAGACCTCACACTGGGCTTCGGAAATTGTGATAGGCCTTTTTGACTATTCTGATAATCATTAGTTGCAACCCTACATTGCTTTAGAATTATTCCTTGCCCGTGCAAAGTTCTTGGGCTTGGCTAGATTTTAGTGCTATAATTGGAAAAAAGATGGAGCTCTAACCAGTTGCTAATGCATAAAAGTCTGTGCCTAATGAGGCATACAGAGAGGGATTAGTTTTTAAACTATCTACATTTTTAACTCACCTGCTTGTGCTGTATAAAAAATACAGATGAATAAGTTATGACTTACGAATGGATAGGCCATATGTTTATAGTAGCTGTAAGCAGTTTAACAAAGCATAGGTCAAAACTGCAGAGGAACACTTCCTCTAATGAGTTATTTGGCTCAGAGCTCTATCATCCACTCATCCATGCAGATGCTCTTCAGCTCATTTTCCATTCATTCTCCTCTTAAGTGCTTCTCAGCAACAAGATCAGAACTAGGCTGGAAATTACCCCTGGTTCCCAAAGTCTCCCCTGGAGGAATACTATGGTTGCTAACTGTGAAACCATGATAGATGAACAGACAAACTATGGCCTCAATGGTTCATTAGTATTCATCTACATCAGTGATCTTCATTATATTTTCCATGAGACCCACACTGGCAGGACAAAGTCAATAGGAGAGCCACTTTTACCATGAAACTACTATGTAGGCAGATATCCTGCAGCCAATACAATCCAATACAATACTAATTAGAAACAGGCTTACCTTAATACTGGGATAAGCGGAAGCAGGCATGTATTTCCTTGACTTTCTTCATGTTATATTTGTAGTTTATTGTTGCAATCCTTGTGAGGCATTCAAGATGTGCATTGGTGAGCCAGTTTCTCTGTTCTCCTCTTGATAGTGTTTATGGTTGAGAATGTTGACTCACATGTGTATGTGATCACAAACAAAGACATCACTTTTTGTACAATCAGTTTCAAAGTGGGAAAATCTGCTTTATACACCAAACTCCGGAAGTGGCCAACACCTGCTCTGAGTTCAACTTCGAGAATGTTGTTTGTCTGCAACTCTACTATTTCACTTTCCAGAGCAGCAAGATTAGAAGGGCAGAGCTGTGTGATAGTTGGAGTGAGAGTGGATACATACACATGGAAGGGATTTTCAATTAAATTGAATATTTCCTGATGCTCATTCGCATCACTGAATCTGCATTCAAATTCTCCCCTCAGCTCTTCCAAAACATCAACGAATCCTCCTCTGAAGTGCTGCAGCAGAGATAGGTCATTTGTGGTGACAGCTCTAAATTTTGGAAAGTGAATGAATTCTCTGTCGGGTACATACAAGGCACTTATTTTGTTCTGGAATGCTCTGATTGCATTCAGCTTGTTGCTTGGATGCCTATGTCTCCCATGAAGCTGCAAGTTCAAAGCATTCAGGTGACTTTTGACTGTCAGTCAGAAGGGCCATCTGTATGATCCAGTGTGGGTCTTCCAACTCTGGCTCATGTTTCCCCTTGCTCTCCATGAAAGTGCGAATCTCGCGGAGGAGGCTCAGGAACCATTCAAGCTCTTTTCCCCCGGGACAACCATCTCACCTCGCTATGTATCACTAAATCACCGTACTCCGTCTCATAGTCTTCAGTTAACTGCCGGAACTGTCTGTGGTTTAGTGCTTTAGCAAGGCTTGTGCAATCTCAAAAGCTGCCTCATTTAAACGCTCTGCTGTTGTTATAGAGCTTGGCAACCAACGTCACTGCGCAGTGCATTCTGGGACGTAAACAAGAGGGCGCCGCCATATTGTGAGGGCACATCGGGCGAGAATTAAAATATGAACATATCTGTAAAAATATGTTGAAAAGTCAATTAAAAGAATGAAATGTACTATACAGAGAAACTTCTACCGGACGCAAGAAAACGGTACCTGGAAAAGATGGCATTGATCGGAAATCTGGATCCGTATGAGGTGCTTGCAAGAGAATGTAGTCGAGACCCCGACGATTTACCTCCTCTGACATTTCCAGATATTTTTGTATATTTAGTCTGTGTGTGTCCCAGAACTTGTGGCAAAACATTACTCAAAGGACATGCAGCCTCATGTTCCAAATGAAAAAGAGCAGTAGTAAAGAAGTGGCTGTTGTTTATGAAAGAATTGCCCTTGCCTACTCAGTTAAGAGTTTTTTTTTTTAAGTGTTATACTTGACTCAAAGAGTATTAGTTTGTTACTTGAAGTTTAGTGTTTCAAAGTAGTTCAACACAAGAAGCACAAGAAACTAAACATTGCAATTTGCAGGAGATTTTTTTAAATTAAAATATAAGTTTTTAATTATCAAATTGTCATCTGAAGTATTTCATGTACAAATAGCATACCATGTTCATTCTAAGGCAGGTACACACACCCCCACAAAAAATACAAACATGTTCAATCTCAGGAGGGTACCACACATTCACACACACCAAATAGAAAACAAACATTTCTCCTGGGGTCTTTTTACCATTCAGCATGCACATTTTTCGGTTTCATCTGGCCTTACAACACTTGGACACGTTAACTAGAATACAGCAAACATTAACAATCTTATCAAGAAGGGTAAATTCTTCATCCTTACAGGGAAGCAACAAACTAATTGCTACTGTGTTATGTAATAGTGTGTACTTATTGTGCAAGCTACCTATTACCCTTTCTACGTGTATCCTAAGGTGTGCTATAGCACGTGTGTCTTCCACATCCTTAGCATCGAGTTGACATCTGCTTTTAGTGAATGCAGGAGTTTTAACTTCCGCGCACATCATTCCCACACTGTCTTTAATATCAAAGACTCGGTCAGCTAACACTAAATCGCCAGGCAACAGTTTAAGAAGTCCACAATTCTCAGTTATGTGCTTGTCAGATGCTCGTCCCCCCCATCCCTTTGAAATAAATGAAATTAGGCCTTGGGGTGTAATTCCGATCAAGTATTTCATTGTGTGTGTACCTTTGTAGTGGGAAAAGGATTGTGCGTGCGCCATTAAATTTGACGGCCTCTCTTTACGTATTTCAAAACAGTCGACAATAATCGCAACACGCTTTCCAAAAGCTTTCAAAAATTGATGTGGCATTGTGGCTTGTAAACAGTGTCTCTCAGGCCAGTACAACAAGGGAGAAAGGCGTGCATACAGCACATTGATGGTGTCGGCAAAGGTAGCAGAAAGAGTTCTACGTGACACATTAAATATGTGTGAAAGATGCTGGATTGGAAGATCGAGCCTTAGACGAATGAGTGCAAGTAAAACCATTTGAAATTGTGACAGCTTCTTTGAAACTGGCAGGAAGGGCTTAACTGTAGCAAACATTGACAACAAAATTGCAAAACATGGAAGCCCTGTATAATATCGTACCTTCTCTGTATTATCTCTGAAAAAATCTTCATCCATCTTTAACTTGTTCAACTCAGAACTAAGCTCCCTATTTTCCTGCAAAACACGGGTTAGTTCTGCACTGCTTTGCTCACAGAACTGGCATTCTACTCTAAGTCTCTTAGCTGCTGGTTTGTCTGTTTCTGTCTGTTCACTATATTCCTCCTCTTCCACAGCTCCTGTCTCTGCTTGATCCACATATTCCTCTTCTTCTGCAGCTTCTGCATGTTCTAGGACTCCATCTCTCTCATCTTCATTCATGTTGTTTTGTTCACTTTGGCCTCCTCCCTCAGATTCTCTCAAACAGTGTCTATGTTGTCTGCGGCCATGCCGATATAACACTGTGGCTGTGACTTCAGAGTGACCCAGGTGCAGGGTTGGAGCCCGGTCTGGATGAGACTCGTCCATCTCATATGCTGGTTTACCTTTGGGAAGACAAAAGTATCCACATTGAAACAAATTATTGCAATCAACAGTAGAAATACTATATGTAATGTTATACAATACTACATATTATGTTATAATGTAATTATTTATATTTATTTAATATGAAGAGTTCAGATGCAAAAGCCTCTAAGTGACGTCTGAAATTTCAGACATATATACACACATATACATATATATATATATATTAAGGCCCCAACAGATGACGTGCTCAGGGAATGTCTCAGGCAATGGGGAACAGAGGAAGACGTGCTGGAGGAAGGACCATCATGGGAGGACAAACCCCTACACGGGATGTACCACCGGAACATAACTGAAGTGGCTGATATCAAGAAGTCCTACCAATGGCTAGAGCGGGCTGGATTGAAGGACAGCACAGAGGCACTCATCATGGCTGCACAGGAGCAGGCCCTGAGCACCAGAGCAATAGAGGCCCAGATCTACCGCACCAGACAAGACCCAAGGTGTAGGCTGTGCAAAGAGGCCCCTGAGACAATCCAGCACATAACTGCAGGGTGTAAGATGCTGGCAGGAAAAGCATACATGGAGCGCCATAACCAAGTAGCTGGCATAGTGTACAGGAACATCTGCACTGAGTATGGACTGGAAACCCCGAGGTCAAAGTGGGAAACACCTCCAAAGGTGGTAGAGAATGACCGAGCCA
Organism: Siniperca chuatsi; assembly: GCF_020085105.1. NCBI lineage: Eukaryota > Metazoa > Chordata > Actinopteri > Centrarchiformes > Sinipercidae > Siniperca > Siniperca chuatsi. Next base: position 824,855 of record NC_058048.1, read on the forward strand.
AGATCCTGTGGGACTTCCAGATCCAGACTGACAGAATGTTAATGGCGAACCAGCCTGACATCGTGGTGGTTGACAAACAACAGAGGAAAGCCGTTGTGGTTGATGTGGCGATACCAAGCGATGGCAACATCAGGAAAAAGGAACATGAGAAACTAGAGAAGTACCAAGGGCTAAGAGAAGAGCTGGAGAAGGCCTGGAAGGTGAAGGCAACAGTGGTGCCCGTGGTCATTGGAGCACTCGGGGCAGTGACCCCCAAACTGGAGAAGTGGCTACAGCAGATCACTGGAAGAACACCAGACATCTCGGTCCAGAAGAGCGCAGTACTGGGAACAGCAAAAATACTGCACAGAACCCTCAAGCTCCCAGGCCTCTGGTAGAGGACCCGAGCTCGAAGGATGAGACCACCCGTGGAGGGTGAAGGACGAAGGAAATATATATATATATATATATATATATATATATATACATATACATATATATATATATACATATACATACATATATATATATATATATATATATATATATATATATATATATATATATATATATACATATATATATATATATATATATATATATATATATATATATATATATATATATATATATATACATATATATATATATATATATACACACACACATATATATATATACACACACACATATATACATAAATATATATATATATACATACATACATATATATATATACACACACACATATATATATATATATATATATATATATATATATATATATATATATATATATATATATATATAAATATATAAATTACGTACTAGATACTATGCTTTCAGTTCCAACTGAACTCGTGGCAACATATTTAAGTGTTATTAAGAGAATTTCTCGTGCTTCAGTCACAGTGGCTGGGTTACACCTGGTAATATCTGAGTGGCTCAGCTGAGATCACATGCATTTATTTGAACTAGCCTTGTCTTGTTCTAGTGTTTAGTTACAAAATGTAGAGGAACCTATGACTACTCTCGGTAACAGAACAAAATGAGAACACAATCGTTTGCTAAGTGAGGTTTATACACTTACCTGAATGAAAATGCCTGGAACACACTTTAAGTTATCTTGGGATGTCTGCGAAATGTATGTCCATATGTCTTATGGCGGATATCCAGGCCATCCGTCTCCGCTTTGTTACATCAGACACATAACTTCCTTCATTTTGTTTCCAGGCCGGAAAACAATAAAAAGAAAGACCGTTGTCTATTTTTCTCCCACGTTGATCGTGTGAACGGACATTACATCCAACAACACAGCAGGTTCTTCCCATGACTAAAACTTCGTCAGCGCCTCAGAACAGGTGGCCTCATAATATGGCGATTTTTCCCATCAGCCATTGCGGCGCTAGAGCCGTGACGTCACGCCCCCATCCTCTATTATTATTAGTTATTATTACTATTATTAGCATTCTTTTTCATATCACTATTATTACTATTATTATTTAATTAAGAATAATTATTACCACTACCATTACTATTATTTTAAATTGCAATGTTGAATTTGCATTGTTCAACTGTATGTTCTTTTTCCTCCTTGCCCCCTCTCTCAACATGACGGCAGATCGCCTACCTTGAGTCCATAGCTTCTGTTCAAGTTTTCTGTCTTAAAAGAAGTTTTTCCTTGCCACTGTCGCCAAGTGCTTGCTCATGGGGGAAATTGTTGGGTCTCTGAAAATAATATTGTAAAGAGTACGGTCTAGACCTGCTTTATATGAAAAGTGCAATGAGATAACTTCTGTTATGAATTGGCACTATATAAATAAAAACAAAATAGAAGTTGTTCTGTGGATGAGGTTTTGCTTCTCACAAAAGGGAAGCAATAAGCTGCTTGAAACTTTACTTTGCTTGAAACCAGAACTGGTTTGGTGGCATGTTAGATCCATGGAGGATAAATAAATATACGTCTGTCCATTTTTCTTGAAATTTCCTATGTTCCTCTTGTATGGCTCATCTCTTTCTTTGTTTACTCTGAACACATACTGTCTGCCTGCTAGTTCCCTCTCCGGTGTCTTCGTATTGATTTTCAGTTGCTGCATGCTCCAAGTCTTAATTTTCCTCGCTTGTCACACTGCTTTGTTTCTGTCCACCTGGTTTGCAACTTTGTTTGATTGGAAACTGATCCATTTTTATTGTTCATGCATGTCATACTAGCTAGTATGAGACCCTGCAATAGCCGAACTAACACTACTAAGTGTGCAGTGTCGCCAGATTGGTGACAGTTTCCACCCCTTTAGCAATATAAATTCATTTTAGTAAAAACCCAAATATTATGTAAAAAAGTTGTATGCTTATAATGCAACTTTTACTACTGTAAATATATATATTTTTAATCACCTCAAATTATCCTACACCAGCCCACTATTTATTTACCCGTCCAACAGCACTATCGCTATTGTGGTGCTCCAGAGGGCCGCCACAGTGAGTTAGGGTACCTCTGAGCAGATTTTGACAATCCCATGTTTGTAGCCTATACTGCCATCTTGTGTATGAATAGTGTAGCTGTTTTGAGTAATTTTATGATTTTTGTGTGTATTGGCTACATTATCATACAATTATTAGCTGCCATGCATGCTTGGTGAGCTGCAGAAGACAGTGAGAGAGACAGATGGAAACAGAGGCAACCAGGACTTTCAGATGATCGACACTGAGATGCTACTGGAATATGAAAGTGAGATTGGCAGGCAGTTGTAGGTTCATGTAGTAACTACAGTTGCTACAGCAACTGTAGTTACTGTATATCAGTACTGCTTTCATGTCATGTGGGATGGAACATAGCAATGGAAAGGGTTCTCATGGACTTTCCATGGATGAGTAGTTATCTACTGCAGGGCTGCAGTATGATGGGCAAATTGTGTGTAGAGGCATAAAAAAAGTGTACATGACGAAATTGCATATGGATTCCTAGTAGTAAGTAATGAATAGTTATTGACACGAAAATATGTTGTTACAGGAAAAGAACTTACATGTGACATGAATGCAGTATTTAGCATGGCTAATAGTCATGTCCATTTGTACAAAAAAACACTCATCATATGAAGCATGTGTGACATTACTAATGAGAAAGATAATGACTGTAATATACAATTAATATGATTTTAACAAAATTCTGGAAGAGAAATATGATCTACTAGCTGACCAACACCAGTTACTGTAGTCTTTGATTTGCGCTCTATATCTCTTTACTTTTTCCAAGAATAATTTTGGAAGAGATTTTGAGTAAGGGTTAGTGTTTAGTGTGGTCATGAAAAAAAATAATACTTCTTATACATCTTCAACCCTGTTGGACATACTGGTGGATCCATTATCACCACCTCATTATACATAGCTTAGCTTTGATCAAACTCTTAAGAGACGTTATAAATGGCATCTGCTGTATTTCCAGAAATTGTTTAATAACACTAGAAAGCTACAGCACTTATAATTCCAAATCCCCCATTACATATCTCCTCTCTATTTGACATTATCACATACGTGATGCTGACATTCAAATAAGATGCCATTTTGGTTGTGGCTGCACCATTACGAATGGAAATATTCTAGATGTCTTGTGCATCAGTTTGTTCACATTCCCCAATATTTAGCCTGACTGGTTTGAACAGTGTTTGGCTGTGTTTGCATTTGTGCTGATGGACCCCACTGGTGGATCTGGCAGAGTTGAAGCGGTTACACAGAGAAAATCATGGTTCAGGAGGTTAATATGTTACTTCTAAAGCAATGTTCTCTACAGTTTTCCTCAGGCCATACTCTCAATTCCTTTAACAGTTTTAACATATAGTATCTGTGCAACAAAAAGAGGCTCGCTTATCAGATGCCACTGTTTGCCTGATGACTATTCTTCATTTTCTTTTTGCTCCTCATCCAAACTGCTCAGATGTGTGTGAGGGCAGTAAACAGCAGAAATTTAGTTTGTGGCAATTCAAGCATTTGTGTTGATATGTGTATAATGCGGTGGCATTATGTAGTTGTATTTTGTGGTGATATTGTGTGGCTGTGGTTTAGATGCTTCCAGACTATATACAGATTTGAGAACAAAGAAAGGAATCTGTTCCTGTCATGTTTTCAGGATTTTGTTTCTCTGTCCATAAATTTCTGCTCAATTATCCTCATAGAAAAGCTTTATTCCAATGATAGCAGCTCCTTCTGGTCAGAACAAGAGCGTCATGTGCTGTAAATACACGCCTGATTCTGAAGCTGGTGTTCCCTCCACAGAATCCTGGTCTGAAACCTTCAGCCATGGCACAATCCCACCAGGAAAATCCCTCATTACTGCAGAACCAGCAGTTACGTTGATGGCTCTAGTTTACCCCGAGGAGAATCTTGAAATGTGCTCTAAATCAGATGTGCTCTAAATGCCTTACGGTTGGCTTAGACATTAGTTTTTAGCAAGAACCAGGCTCAAGAGTGTCTTGTTCTCTCCCACTATCTTTTTTCTTCTCCTCCCCTCCTCTGGCTTCTCACTCACTCCATCCATCTTGCATCCAGTCAGTTGGCTGCAAGCTTCTCTTTTGCACTAACCAGCAGAGAAAAAAAAAAAAAAAAAAAACACAACCCCCTCACACTCAAGACTAAAATAGGCACACTCTGTAGAGCTCATACTGTGGAGGCTGGCTACAGTTTTCTCATTCTCAAGTCTGAAAGTCTTCAATACCTCTAACCCAAAGTCTGAATGTAGTTCTAAAATACTGCCTTGCCTGCATACTGTGATGTAGAGCGTGTGTAAGCACTGTGTTCGTCTGGGGATGACAGCCAGTCAGTGTTAATTATGACTAGAATAACCAGTCAAGTTTTAGCCAGTTCAGATGGAGCCAAAGTCAGCAGCAAAAATTCAGTTTGCTCAAGAATTAATTCTTCGTCCATTAATAACATAAGTTACTTAACTCACCTACCAGCACGTTGTTGGTTCGACTGGCCTTTTTAAAAAAAAGTTACATTGGAAATGCAAGAACCTTGTACTAAAGAAGCACAAGGTTCAAAGTTCAGGTTCTAAGAAGCACCAGGTTAGAGGTTTTTCAGTTCCAGTGGAAAAGGAATTTTTTTTTAAATTTATTTATTTATTTTTTTTATCTAGCACCTTTAAAAACAGAGTTTACACAGTGCTTTGACAGACATGGCAAAGCAGAAACAAGATAACCAGAAGGCAGTATAACACCAGAAAGCTAAACAAATGCTAAACAAAATTACGACAAGACAAAAACAATTAACATTACAATAAAAATAAAGAAATGGAAACAAATGCAATAAAGAGACGATAAAGACACATATAGACTTGCCTTTAAGAGTTTTAAGTGATTTAAGAGAAGTCACTCATTCTGCAAGCCTTGTCTCCATTACAGACACTGAAGTACTTTTGAGTACACACAGCCATGTGAAATTTACATCAAGTGAATATTTAAGGACTAAAATGATAGCTATGAGATGTAAAATAATATTAAGTTCAATAGTCAAACACTCTTTACTTGCCTCTGTTGCTGGCTGGAGAATAAGGGTAAAATAGTTATTTTGACACTGTTGACTAGCAGACATGTTTTACATTATCAAAATAAATCCCATTATCAACCAGCATTTCTACTCGAGGGGCAAGGACATAATCTCACACTCTTCCCACCAGCAAATAAATTCTACTCCACTCACAGTGGTTGATAAGACTATCCCCCACAACAATAGGCTGATTTATGCTCAGTAGTAATGATGGCATGTTCATCTTGTGCACATTGTAATCTGATGGCACCAAGCTGTTTTAATTCATCCCTGGTCTCCAACAAACTACTCAGGTAGTCAGGTAGCTCATTAGGAAAAAAATTCACAGGCAGTAATTAAACACTAGGAATTCAGTTTAACAAACGCAAACCAGTCCAAGGGAGCAGACAGCAGAGTCCAACAAAGCTGGCAAGGCCCAAACAAAACATAGAAGTACTCCAAAAGTCAGTGGCAGGAACACAGAAAACAGAGACCTGATCTTTTATACTTATGCAAAGTTCTGAAGTACTCAAGTCCAGTCTCAGTCTTTACTCCTAGTCTTGGGACATTTTTTCTGTATTATCTTGGACCTGTCTTGGTTCTTGTAGCTGTTTTGATTCAGACTTGTCACAGTCTCAATCATCAGTTTTTTTTGTGATGTCTTTGGTCATGACCAAGTACAGTTGACCTTTTACTTTGCTGTCAGTTCCCCATGCGTTACATTAAATTTATCAAGGTATTACAGTATTTTTCAATATGATGGATGATATGATTTTCAATACCACCAAAAATACTCTCCTCTTTCTTTTAAACTGATACGGAGATGCTGTATTTATGTTAGGGCTGAGAAACGTTAAAATGTTTCAATTTTCCAACAATATTAGCGCAGGTGTGCCCCCCCCAGCTGGGAGATGTGTGCAAGCAGCGAGTTCGCTATATTCCACAAGCTCTCTTAGCTTTACCCGTCTACTCACAAAATGTCAAGAAAGGAAATATTCTTACACCTATTTACCTTATCATACAGAAAAATACAACCGTACACTTTCTGAATTCAAGTTTCCCTCTTTCACCAAACTAAGACTCTTAATTGCCTTGTTAACTCATAGTAAAAAACTTCTTTGGAGGCAGACCATTAAATTAGCTAAATAAAATAACAAAAATCGCCCCAAAAACCCCAGACCGATTGCCGATATATTCGTCCAATCACCCAACCCTAGTGGCTGCATAGGATTGTTTCTGACTCGTGTGATCCAAACATTTCCAATAACTCCAAAGCGTTGTCCCAAAGTCCAAAAGTCAGAATTTACGGAAAAAAGATAGTTGTAATTTCCGCATCATTGCCACATACAAAGGGAGGCACACACCTGTATTGATGGGGTGGTCTAGCAGCAGTCTAACAGCACCATAACTGACGAGTAATAATCATTAAAGTAAGTTGATTTTTTTTTAAAAACAACACATTCATCTGATGAATCACTTTATTCAAATTGAGCATTGTGTTTGAGGATATTTTTTTTTAGGGTGATTACGTCATAAGATATGACGACAGATATTCAAACCTTCATTCGAAAATCTCAATAGAAGCTTAAAAAAAATGACATTCGGTACAGCACTATGTAGGCTGATTGCAAATTTACACAGCATTGTAGGCTAGACAATGTCACATGCTACAGTGACTTCTATTACCAGCAGCTCAGTTTTTACGTTGTTTATGCTGTTGTTTTTTTTACACAAAAACTGTCATATATATTGTATACCCCGGTGAAATGTCAGGATGGTATGAAGGTATTCAAAGTAACTTACAATAAGAGCATTCAACCATATGCTACATTTTGAAACAATAAAAGATAGAGAAAGAGGGGTTTTTTTGTTATTTTTTCATGGGCAAAAGTGCAGTCTGAGCAGATGAGTTTTCAGTCTACAACAGAAGATGAGATTCTGCTGTCCTGATGTCAATGGCGAGCTTGTTCCACCATTGTGGAGCCAGGACAGCACACGGTCATGATTTTGTTGAGTGGTAGCTGGGACAAATATCTTGCAGCAAGTTAGGCAAGTACCAATGTAATCTAGATAATAATTGCAATGACTTCGACATGTGGGCTGGGGGAAGCTGGGATCAAACCGCCGACCTTCCAATTGGTGGACGAACTGCTAGGACAGGTAAGTGAAAATGAATCGAGCATGATTATAACTTGCTTGTCCAACTATATAAATAAATAAACTTATTTAAGGCTATAAACATTACAGCAGCGACACGTGATGCGCATTTAGACACATTGTTAAACAGGTCTGAAAAGCCAACACAGTTTTTCCCCATATGTTTCACTCGAATGATAGAACAATATATGATAAAGCATTTCACTTGTCCGACCAAAAAGTTTACTTGTCCCTGACAAGTTTTAATGTTAATTGTCAAGCCCTGCATGTTTTACTCACAAGCTTTGACGCTAGTGAACCGCCGTTAGCTAACACATTAAACCAGCCAACGTTAGCCTGGAAGCCAGGCTCATTCATTCATTTGCTACCGCTAACTGAAAACTCTTTTTGCAAGAAAAACTGGCTTCCATCTAGGCTAACAGATTTGCCAATTTGACACAGCAAATTTATATGCATTAGGACTTACAGTTACAGCATAAATAGTAGGGTTGGTTGTATCCCTCACACCTAATTTGTAACCACAGGGTGTCTCTCTGTCTCCCATTACTACAGTGCATTGTGTTTTCCTTTCTGACGAATTACAAATAAAGTGTGTCCGTAGATCTATTCTTTTGACCTGATCTGGCAGCAGCGCAGCTTCCATGCGGCTCTCTCAAGCCTCAGGTTGTCCTTCAAGTCTCAGATGCAGGGTGGTGGGCAGCACGTGTCAGCCAGCCTGTCCTGCTTTGATATTCATGTTCTGCCATAACAGATGAATTATTGAGCAGCACATTGTTGATTGGGCTCAGGAAAAACTAGACCTATCAGCCCTGTGTTGGGACCACTGGACTCCACAGATGAATTTGTTAATTTCTGTGACCTAAACTGAACATTTGTTATGAAACATGAGCAACTGAATGCAGTCTCCCACAATGCTTCGGGTATTCACACCTATGTGAACTCTGTCCATGGATCCAGTTTTCAGCTACCATTGGTCAGTGTGACCTATGACCTGTGACGTCACCAGGTCAATAAAAGGGTCAGCTGGCTTTTGTTTCACTCTCTTACACACGGAGAACCCTGAATAGACCTCTTATGTGTCCCCTTTTCCTCTCCATACCATGTGATTGGCATATTTGCAGACTGAATTTGGAAAATAAAAGCAATTTCCACTGACCAATCAGAACAGTGTATTGTGTGTGTGTCTTGTTAGTATGCTACATTTGCCTTTTGAATTTTCCTCGGGCTCCAATGCTGTTGCTATTGACAGCCAGTTATCATTGTGCTGGTTCATTAACCACTTGCATCAGCGTGGCTTTTGTTTTTTCCAGAGGGGCCCAGTCAGCAGTACATGACTGACCTCTTCTATATGACGATTTAATAAAAGCTCAAATTGCTACATGTGGCCCAGAAAAGCTGTCATTATCAGGAAATGTGAGTTTGCACTTGTCCATTAAGAACAGAATAATATTAGGAATGTTATAGTAGGGGTCAACTGATTATCGGCCTTACCAATGATCTGATATTCAGCATTTTTATAATTATCGGAATCGTTATTTTTTTATCCGATTGCCGATAAAATAAATAAATTAAAAAATTTGCTACATTGGCTCTGATGCTGCTGCCTCTCTCTGTCTGAAGTCACTAATCTGAAGTCTCGCTCAATGTCCCGTCCACAGCACTATCTGATTGGTTACTTGTCACGAGTAATAGCCTGTCAACACTGAAGGCTCCTGTGCCACAGACAGGCTAAAAGGAATGCATTCGCAGACTGGAGCTGGTCCAGTGACCTGGAGGACCTCCAGAACCTTGACTAACAGTTGAACTGGTATCGCTGGGCTCACTGGGCTGCTCTCTCTCCTCTCTGCTGCCTTCGGACTCACTAGGCTGAGATGATTGACTGGTAACGGCGCCAAATTAATAATTCGTTATTTTAAAACTTTTGGCTGTATGTATTTGTTGGGTCTCTGTAAATAAAATTATAAAGAGTACGGTCTAGACCTGCTCTATAGGAAAAGTGCAATGACGTAACTTCTGTTATGAACTGGCGCTATATAAATAAATAACACTGAAATGAATCAGCCTCAAGGGACTTCAACCTCTTCTCTCTCAGCTTTTAAGCACCACCTTTACATTTCTTTTCTTTTCATTTGTCCATCTTTCTCCACTTCTAGTTATCCATGTAAAGTCACCACTTAACAGAGATAGGAAAGGGGCGGAGCCCAGGTAAAGTTAGAATGAACTTGACCATAAGGTAATCTGCTGGGACAGAGAGGCTGACAGATGTAATATCCAACCCATCCCACTCATCTGAGCCAGTCAGCCACACTGGTGCATAATCAAAGTATAATTTTGGAACTCAGTGTTTGTAGATGTTGTGTCGGCCCAAAAGCCAGGTTAGCCCACCGGGAAAGTGCCCGGTCTGCCAGATGGCCAGTCCAGCTATGGAGGTGAAAGCTATGGCTTTTTGATCAGTCACGTTTCCCTGAATAATGCACTGCAGTGATATACAGATCATTTAGTTTGTTTATGTAGTGATAGCTACATCTTTGAGTGACGTTGGTGTCAGTGCAACTGGAACTTATGTTAGCTACCATATTGCGAACGTAAGATTACTCACCTGTACAAGTTGGTGTTTTTACATGTTATAGGTAGACAATGTTTATAATTGTGGTAGCAAGCTAACTAACGTTAGGTTTAGTAAATGTAACATCAACTTTGCTTTCGCCTCTGTTGTGAATGAAATTCTGTTGCCTTTGTTGCCCTTCACTAAATGGGTTAACTAGCAAGCTACATGGACGTGGATGTTATTCAACACCAAGCTAACGGTGAGTCTCGTAGAGCTAACTTGAATACGATAGCTAATGTTAACAAGTTAATTTGTTCATCCATACTTTAGCCAGCTGACTAGCACAAAAATTGATAAGCTATAATGTTATTTTTTGCATGACACTTACCAAGGCCGGTCATACTCTCAGTCTTAACTCACAACCACTGTCGCTGGTACTCTCCAACAGTCATATATGTCGTTTTGGGGAACGGTCATAAATGTCATTGGCAAACGACCTATTCTGTCGTTTAGGTATTAGGACTTGTTAACGCTGTCTCTGACTGTTTCTTGTAGAGAGATGCTAGAGACTTTAGACGTAATGGAACTGCATCTAAGGCCTGTGTTAATCCATACATGGACTGCATAGATGGTGTACAGTTATCTGAGTTGAATAGTCACTTCAAATGTTGAAGAAATTGCTCTATGTATTAATACATTTTCATGTTTACCAATATTATATGGTAATATAATACACCATCTGAGTGAAATATCTTTTGATAGTCAAGAAATTGTTGATTTATCAAAATAATGCCTTCTAGAAAATTGGCTCCAACAGCTTCAGAGATATAAGGACCTGCTGTCTGGACAAGACCAGCCAGTCACCTCAGGAACTAGCACCCAGTTCCTGGCTGGTCAGCTTCCATGGTCATCCAAGGGGAGAACAGTCTTATCTCAGCAAGACCTCTTGTAATTTATTGGTGGCACTGATGTCTCCATAGTGTTTTAAACATAGGATATTCTTTATTTTGGAAGATAAACTTAGCTCAGTCTCACAGTTAAAAAATATTATTATGTTGCTGCCAAATTGGTTTGTCTGAAAATAAAGTTAAAGTTGTTTTTATAAAGTTGTACAATAGAGCTGCCTCTGTGGCCTTACTCTAAATTAATAAATATATATAAAGGCAAACTACCAGAGACAGTATCATGTATAATATCAATTTATAGCCTACTTTGTTGTAAATATACATTACAGTGAAGATAACAGGTGTATGTGTATGATAAATCAGGCTTTCCTGCAGACAGTGCAGGACGGGAGGAGAAGGACAAAGGCTGCTGATTTGGCTCTGCGGGCCTCCACAGATAGTTTTCTGCCTCCTGTAGAATACACTGAGTTCTGGCGTACATGGAGCTCTGGGCACTGAGATGATCCATTTGTATGATTGGCCGCCTGCAGTGTTGCACCAACCTGTGATTGGTTACTCATTTCCATTCTACATTATCAGGCTAGAACATTTAAATGTCCTCAGTATGTGGGAGGCTTGCCTGTTCACTTCAACAGCTGCTTCAGCCTAAAGCTGCTCTGTTGATCATTCATCAGTTGACTCGTTTGTTGGACGCTTTGTTTGACTCTCCTGACATTTTCTTATATTTGGTCTAATTTTGTGAAGCTGTTTCAGCTTTTCAAATTATCATCAGTGCTTACAAATTTTGGACATTTTTTGAAAGTCAATCAAACTTTATTTGTATAGCACCTTTCATACAGGTTATTTCAGTTGAAAGTGCTTCACAGATGACTGACAAGCTGATAATAAGTGTAGACTGTAATAGGGTGAAATAAAATAGATTAAGAAGACAAAACAAAATTTAAAAAACTGATAAAATCGATGAGGGATAAAAAACATAATATTAAAAATAATAAAATAACAGATAAAATAGAATAGAATTTTACAACATAAATACAATAAAAAAGAGAGAAAAAATAAAGTCAATAATGTCTATAAACCATTCTTAATCAAAAGCCAGGCTGAAGAAGTAGGTTTTATGTTTACGTTCTGCTTAATATTAAATTTCAATATACACTTCAATATACACACACACAGACATCACTGCAACCCAGCCTTGGATGTCTGTCATGATTTGATAAGTTTGCAGCCATTTTGGAATGTCAGCAAGAATAATTTATTGCTAATTAGGTTGCAGCTGAACCTGCTACCTTCATCATGTCAGTATATGCACAGTCAAAATATCAGCTATACACAGGAGCTGGGAACACATGGTCCTATAAAGCAATCCAGTGACTGCTTAGCTCCCCCCACCCCCAAACACGCACACACGCTTCAGTAACTCCAACTGCCTCCAGACAATGTGTGTGTGCTGAGCCAATCCCAGCCTTGGAGGTGTGTATAATGCAGGCTGCTGCTGAACTTCCTATAAGCTGAATGTACTGCTGAAGGTTAATTCAGTTCAATTCAATTTTATTTATATAGCATCAAATCATAACAGAAGTTATCTCATTGCACTTTTCCTATAGAGCAGGTCTAGACCGTACTCTTTATAATATTATTTACAGAGACCCAGTAAATCCCCCAGCAATTGGCGACAGTGGCAAGGAAAAACTTCCTTTTAACAGGCAGAAACCTCAGGCAGAACCAGACTCAATGGTGGGCCATCCGCCGCTGCGTGTAGGGTTGAGAGAGAGAGAGAGAGGGAGAGAGTGAGAGAGAGAGAAGGGAGGTGGGGGGGGGGCACAATGCAAATTCCACATAGAATTTTAAAATAGTAATAATGTAATGGTAGTGGTAATATTAATAAAGTAATAACAATAGGAATGATATTCATAGGAATAATAATGACAATAATAGTAACAAGATCAATAACAACAACTGTAGTAGCAGCTGTCGAGCAGGAACATGGGGACAGCAGGTGCCCCACAATCACAGATCCAGTCTCTGCAGCTCCGGAGGTAGAAATACCAACTGAAAGCAACAGAAGGAGGGAGGAGAGAGACAAGAAAGCACAAAACTACAGGAGAGAGAAGATGTCGAGTTAGTAACATGTAGTAATGGGATAAAAATGCATACAGATGGAGAGGGAGAGATAGGTGCATCATGGGAAGTCTCCCGGCAGTCTAGGCCTATAGCAGCATAACTAAGGGATGGTTCAGGACTCACCCAAGCCAGCCCTAACTATAAGCTTCATCAAAGAGGAAAGTCTTAAGCCTACTCTTAAATGTGGAGATGGTGTCTGCCTCTTGAACCCAAACTGGGACCTGATTCCACAGGAGAGGAGCTTGAAGGCTCTGGCTCCCATTCTACTTTTGGAGACCACAAGTAAGCCTACTTTCTGGGAGCACAGTGTTCTAGTGGGGTAATAAGGTATTATGAGCACTTCAAGATATGATGGTGCTTGACCATTAAGAGCTTTGTAGGTGAGGAACAGGATTTTAAATTCTTTTCTGGATTTTACAGGGAGCCAGTGCAGAGATGCTAATATTGGAGAAATATGATCTCTTTTCCTAGTTCTTGTCAGTACACGTGCTGCAGCATTCTGGATCAACTGGAGAGTCTTAAGGGACTTATTCGGGCAATTGCAGTAGTCCAGCCTAGAAGTAACAAATGCATGGACTAGTTTTTTTTTTTTTGGTGCATCATTTTGAGACTGGATGTGCCTGATTTGTGCAATGTTGCGTAGGTGAAAGAAGGCAGTCCTTGACGTTTGTTTCATGTGGGAGTTAAAGGATAAATCCTGATCAAAGATAACTCAGAGGTTCCTTACGGTGGTGCTGGAGAGCAGGGCAATGCCATCTAGAGCAACTATATCTTTAGATAATGAGTCTCAGAGGTGTTTGGGGCCAAGTACAATAACTTCAGTTTTGTCAGAGTTTAACATCAGAAAATTGCAGGTCATCCTGGTTTTTATGCCCTTAAGGCATGCTTGATGTTTAGCTAACTGGTTGGTTTCATCTGTCTTGATCGATAGATATAATTGGGTATTACCCGCATAACAGTGAAGGTTCCTGGAGTGTTTCCTAATAATATTGCCTAGAGGAAGCATATATAAGGTGAATAGAATCAATCCATAGACAGAACCTTGTGGAACTCCGTGACTAACTTTGGCGCGCACGGAGGACGTAAACCAGCTTAGTGCGGTTCTTTTAATACCAATTGAATGTTCCAGTCTCTGTAATAGGATGTGATGGTCAGTGGTGTTGAATGCAGCACTAAGCTCTAACAAGACAAGTACAGAGACAAGCCCATTATCTGATGCAATTAAAAGGTCATTTGTAATTTTCACCAGTGCTTTACAGCTGTTTCTAAGTTTCCTGTGATAAATTGGTACCGGTTGAGGGCAGGATGTGATGAATTTTTTCTCTAATAGTTAAAATGTTATCATTAAAGAAGCTCATGAAGTTGTTGCTACTGATGCTACATTATTGCATCAGTATTAACAATCGAATAATGTCATGTATAATAATAGGTCACAGGTGCAAATTTTCTACACAATAAGTACTTGTACTTTTGATACTTTAAGTACATTTTTCTGATAATACTTCTGAATTTTTCCTTAAGTAGGATTTTGAATGCAAGCCTTTAACTTGTAATGGAATATTTTATATATTTGGTATTTGTACTTAAGTAAAGGATCTGAGTACTTTTTCGACAACTGCATACAGCCATGTTGTCTGATGACATGATTGCTCACAAGTAGTAAATACTGGAATCTTTACAACCTCTGTCTTCCCATTTGTCTTGTGAACAGTATGTATTTCTAGAGAGAAATTGACCTCTCCATCCTCCCCTTCTTGTTCTCTGCGTCTGCTGCCAGAGAGCTTTGAGGATGCCTGGAGGGACATGGTGGGGATAACGTTACACGGCAAGCCCAAAACTAGAGAATACACTGCAACTGCCACACACACACACACACACACACACACACACACACACACACACACACACACACACAGGGTCATGGTCACTTTTGTGGACATTATGTAGACTTACATTAATTTCCTGGAGACTTACCCTAACCCTAATTATAACCACTACTTGCCTAACCTTAACTCTTACCTTAAACATAACCTTAACCAATTGGGGACTTGGCTTTTGACCCCAAACGGCCAAATCATCCCCAAATAACTGGTCTTTAGTCTGTAATGTGTTCCCAAAGTCAGACCCACGAATACTCACACACATGTACATAAGTCTTAGATGGAGCATAGCTTTCAGAGCAGAACAAATGGGCCCAGTAGGAACAGAAGCAGAGGCGAGGGGTGGTCTGGACTGAGCTGGAGCTCTCACGCTTATACTATATACAGATCTGCAGACACACACACACACACACACACACACACACACACATATACATGCATAAGCCACACTGAAAAAGCCAGGTTGATTGGATTTAGTTTCCTATCATGTGGAGTGGAGCACGGAAACACACACAACTGCTTTAGTGCTTGAGGGTTCACACACACACACACACACACACACACACACACGTACAGCCACACACACACATCTTCAAGCTGTCTCCCTGCCTTTCTTCTGAGCCACTGAAGTAAATGGGGTGTCGAAGTCAGTCTTATGCAATTATTTCTGCTTCTCTGCAATGCACCCACTCTGACGTGTGTGTGTGGGTGTGTGAGATAAAGGGTATCTCCTCATATCGTAGCAGCACCCACGCCTCTCTGGTGAAAAATTAATGCTTTCTGCACCACTGAAACATGGCGAGTGTCAACCATCCCATGCACACATACAGTAGCACAGCCAATATTAGTTAGAGGGAGCTGCACAGCATTAATATATTTGAGTCTGAGCCAGATTCTCTCTGATTCAACACATGTATGGATCACAAAATTGCCTGAGTGAGTGTGGGATGCTGCTTATCCAGCTGCCAGACGACAATGTGCACAGATAACACTTCCTCAGGCGGCTTCAAGGTCACAGCTGCTTTTTCACTCTGTGTGCATATGTGTGTGTGTGTGTGCATATTTATATCAGACGCTTAAAATGTGTGTGTGTGTGTGTGTGAGAGACAGGGAGCCACTCATCTTACTGAAGTATTGGGGAGATAGTAGCAGTTGTCCTTGGTGCTCAAGTATCTTCTCTCATAGAGAATTGCTGTGGAGACACAGATATGGTTGCTCATTCGGTTTTATTTTCTGTGTGTGTGTGATGAGAAAGAGAGGAGGTGATCTATAAGCTGTTATCTGTGATGATTCTGAGGTAGTGCCTTGGAGCTAAACCTCAGTTAAATAATATTTCCTCTGTTTAATTTTGTCCTGAAAGCATGTCTCAGAACGATGGGTTTTGCCATGTAGGACTAGGTCAATCAAATGAGTAAAAGCTAGTTTACCTTTGGTTTTAAATTGGGGTGGCTTTTCCCAATAATAATCAATCTTAGAAGTTTAGAGCATTTTCTAAGAGCTCCTCTATAAACGCTCTAGTATTTTTTACAATTGCCAACTCACATTTCTTACCGAGTTCACTTTTTCAAACTGTTCACGCAGTTTACCGACATGCAGCTCAGCTTCAGTTCATCTCACATCCAAAATGCAAAAAAATACTTCATACACATCTCAGGATCAACTCTGGTACCCGAACGCTGACAACATTTGTCTGCCAACAGTAACACTTATTATATAATAACCATAAAAATCAGTAACAACCGGTAGCATTACAATTAGTGTCACTATAGTCTTGGTAAAAGTACATTTTATTTATTTGTGTAGCATAAACCATATTCCATCACAACAAAAAGGTCACTTCTTAATTGCATGGATTGTGCTGCCTCACAGTATATGTCAGAAACGCTGCAATATGCATCAAAACAGCCTCGTTTTTTGCCATTTCTGCAAAGAGTAATTCCAAGTGCACAAAATTAAACTAAAGTAATTCCAGTAATGCAATACAAAACTATACATATTCACTATGTATACTTGTATACGATATCTACAGGTATATTTTGAGTGATTAGCAAACTAATTTCCCAGCCTGTTGTTTGACTAGCTGCTTCATCACACATCGTCATCTTAATATGACTGATTGGGCCATTTGCCTGCACTTGCAATTATTGTCATATGCATCAAACAGATCTCTTCACGTTTCTCCTTTATCAACTTAGATGATGACATTAACAGTTGCCTCAGTTGTTAAATACATTATGTTGTTATGTCATGTAGCATCTCTGCTTTTTTCCTTGGTTACTGTTTTCTGAGCTCCTCCACACTGGAGCCAACATCAAAGTTACGTTCACTCTCAGCCATGTGTGTTGCTGCTGTACATAGTCATGACATAGGTCAGCATGTGGCAATATTGTTGCCACAGCTGCCTAACCCTAACCCTTTTGTTTCCCATTTAAACTTGTTGTAATTTCTGCCTTTTCCCACCAAACTATGAATAATAGGTGATTAGAGACCTAAAATACAAGATTTGAATTTGATGTATGTTTGAGTCAGTAATTCACAAGGATTTTTTAATGTCACTGGACATGAAGGCATTGCGGAACTGGAATATGTGATCTATTGCATTTCTGGACTACTGAGCAGGTCCATAATGTAAGCAGTCAGTTAATAGTAGCTCTTTGAGTATCTTCTTCTTTTCCTTTCGGCTGTTCCCTTTCAGGGGTCACCACAGCGAATCATGTGCCTCCATCTAACCCTCCATCTAAGCTTCATTCCTTTGTTTTCCAGAGCAGAACTCCATCTCTCTAGATTTTCCTCCACCTGCTCCCTGCTCTCACTACAAATCACAATGTCATCCGCAAACATCATAGTCCATGGATATTCCTGTCTAACCTCATCTGTCAGGAGTAGGACTCTCCCAGGAAGACGGGGGAGGTGGGAGCAGTGGACATCACTAGAGCAAACGAGAAGGGGCTCAGAGCCGATCCTTGATGCAGACCCACCTCCACCTTGAACTCCTCTGTCACACCCACCTCCACCTTCAATAGTAGCTCTTCGAGTATGACTTCCATAAATCAAATATGGCAGCTGGGTGGATCAGTACTTGCTATTTATCTGGTTAGGGTTAGGGTTGTTTTTATTATACTGTATCAAGTGAAAACGTTCAACAAATACTCATAGTGGCGCCCAGGACAACCGATGTCCCCACTGAGATCTGGAGGAGGACACACCGTGGATGCAGAGGTGGAACGAAGCGCCGAGGGAAGAGAGAGGGGTGCAGACAAAAGAGACTTAAGAACAAGAGATTTAAGCCGTGTCTGCCTTCTCTCGTCATGGGCAACGTGAGATCACTGGCAAATAAAATGGACAAGCTTACGGCGTTAGCCCGGAGTCAGACGGAGTTCTGTGAGTGTAGTTTGATGTGCTTCTCAGAGACATGGCAACACCAGGATATCCCGGACCATAACGTTTCCATCGACGGCTTTCAGACTGTTCGGGCCGACAGGGATCACACCGGGAGCGGTAAGCGGAAAGGCGGCGGGCTAGCTGGTCTAATTAACAGCAGATGGTGTAACCCTGGTCATGCTACTATCAAGCAGAGTATCTGTAGCCCGGACATTGACCTGTTAGCTGTGGGACTCCGGCAATATTATCTGCCACATGAATTCTCACATGCCATTGTTGTGGCTGTTTACATCCCCCCCTCTGCTAACCCAGCATCGGCGTGCAACACCATTCACACCGCCATAGCACAACTCCAGACTCAACACCCGAGTGCAATCATGTTAATCTTGGCTGACTTCAACCATGTCAGTGTTTCAACAACACTGACTAATTTCACCCAGTATGTGAGTTGTCCTACTAGAGAGGAGAGGACACTGGATCTGCTGTATGCTAACGTTAAGGACGCATACAGCTCTTCCCCCCTCCCTCCTCTTGGTAGGTCAGACCACAACCTGGTTTACCTTAAACCCTGCTATGTGCCTCTGGTTAAAAGGCAGCCTGGCATCACTGGCTACATTAACTTCTGTGTGGACTGCAATGTCCCAACTAAGATGGTCCATTGTTATCCAAATAACAAACCGTGGGTAACAAAGGACATCAAAGACATCCTGAATGCCAAGAGGAGGGCCTTTACTGATGGTAATAGGGGAGGAGGTGAGGGCAATCCAGGCTGACCTGAAGGTGAAGCTCAGGGAGGCCAAGGAGAAGTACAGGAGGAAGCTGGAGCGGAAACTCCAGCAGAACAACATGAGAGAGGTCTGGAGCGGTATGAAGAGCATCACTGGCTTCAGACCGACTGGCAGCAGAGGAGTTGAATGCAGCTTGGACAGGGTCAACGAACTTAATCTGTTCTTTAACAGATTTGACACACACGCTCATCCCCCCTCTAACTCAGCTGCTGTCGACCCTCAGACTCCTCTGTATCCACTGCTCCCACCTCCCCCGTCTTCCTGGGAGAGTCCTACTCCCCCCTCAACTGGCTATCAGGCTAACGGCCCTCTTCACACTAATGACTCCCCCCTCCCCCACCTGTAACCTCTGCTGCGTGCCTGACTGCTGACCAGGTGAGAGGACAGCTGATGAAACTCCACTCAAACAAGGCTGCAGGCCCCGATGGAGTTGGCCCCGGGGTGCTAAAAGCCTGTGCCCCCCAGCTATGTGGAGTCCTTCAACATGTCTTCAACCTGAGCCTGAGTCTTCAAAGGGTCCCTGTTCTGTGGAAGACATCTTGCCTCGTTCCTGTGCCGAAGACGCCGCGTCTCAGTGGCTCCGAGGACTACAGACCGGTGGCACTGACCTCCTACATAATTAAGACCCTGGAGAGACTGGTGCTGGAACAGCTGCGGCCCATGGTCAGACCCCTCCTGGACCCCCTTAAGTTCGCCTACCAGCCCTGGCTGGGAGTTGAGGATGCCATCATCTTCCTGCTGAACCGCATCCACACCAACCTGGACAAGCCAGCAAGCACGGTGAGGATCATGTTTTTTGACTTCTCTAGTGCTTTCAACACCATCCGGCCAGCCCTGCTGGGTGAGAAGCTAGCAGCGATGCAGGTGAATGCCCCCTTCGTGTCCTGGATTGTGGACTACCTGACTGGCAGACCACAGCACGTGCGCCTGCAGCACTGTGTGTTGGACAGCGTGGTCAACAACACTGGGGCCCCTCAGGGGACTGTCCTCTCTCCCTTCCTCTTCACCATCTATACCACGGACTTCAGCTACCACACACAGTCCTGCCACCTTCAGAAGTTTTCCGATGACTCAGCTGTGGTGGGATGTATCAGCGGTGGTGATGAGTCTGAGTACAGGGCTGTGGTGGGGAACTTTGTCTCATGGTGTGAGCAGAACCATCTGCAGCTCAATGCGACAAAGTCTAAGGAGCTGGTTGTGGATCTACGAAGGGCCAAGGCACCAGTGGTTTCCATCCATGGAGTCAGTGTGGACATGGTAGAGGATTACAAGTACCTGGGAGTACACATGGACAAAAAACTGGACTGGGCTAAGAAGACTCAAGCTGTTTACAGGAAGGGCCAGAGCCGCCTCTATTTTCTGAGGAGGCTGAGGTCCTTCAACATCTGCCGGACAAAGCTTAAGATGTTTTATGAGTCTGTGGTGGCCAGTGCTATCCTGTATGCTGTTGCCTGGTGTCAGAGAGGAGGATGATGGCCAAACTACATGCCATCTTGGACAGTGTCTCCCACCCACTCCATGACATGCTGGTCAAACAAAAGAGTACCTTCAGCGGAAGACTCATTCCCCCAATATGCACCACATAGCGCCACAGGAAGTCATTCCTGCCTGTGGCCATCAAACTCTTTAACTCCTCCCTCTAAGTGTAGTCTGTATGACCCTAAGTCAGTAAACTGGACATTGATCATTACATCTCTGCAATACTTGACATAATTGTGCAATATTCTGTGTAATACTCCGGTGCAATATTTTAGTTTTTAATTCCCTATTTACTGATAATGATATTACTCATTCCTCTATTACTGCTGTGCAATATCCTCCATCTCATTATAATCTTAATAAGCTACATTTAACTTGACAGTTCATGCACTATTACCTTATACCGTATTTTTATCATCAACTTGTAAAACTACTTGGTACTTCACACTTATTTATTATATACTTATACCCACTTGGTACTTAATTTATTTTCTGACCTGTATTATAGTGTATTATATTTTTTGCTAGTACTTCTATTTCTGTGTGCACTGACGTAAAGGTGAGCTGCTGTAACAAAAGAGTTTCCCCTCGGGGATCAATAAAGTATTTCTGATTCTGATTCTGAAGAACAACTTCCAGTTAGAGTGGGATATTGATCATCTGGTATTGACCAAAATGTGTCCATATCACCAAGTAACAAAGACTGAAAGCTGGCATCAAATGCTTGCTCAGATTTGTCAGTTTCTGATTTAAAGGGGGACTCCACTGATTTTACAAATTCAGATCAGTACAGTATCATTAAGAGTACTACTTAGTCTGTAGAAACAATTGCATCATTTCTGTGGCTCTGGAAGAGCTTTGTCAAGTCTGAGAAAATAACCCTGATGATGTCACAGTGATGTCATAAGGGTCATTTTGACCCTTGTGTACTCTTGTAGCTTGTACAAGTGTACAGAAAGTCTGTGTGCAGGGAGTGTCTGACAAAAACATGCTATTGGTTGCATTATAGGAAATGTAGGATCAAGTGTTTTTAGAACTAGTCTCTTGTTAGTCTCCCAACTTTATGAAAGTGCAATATTTATTTGCTGGAGTACCCCTTTAAGTCCATTTTTCCAGTTTTAAACTACATTTTATTGAGGCAAAGTCGTAGTTGTATTTTGTTTTGACTGCTTGTAATCAGATAACAGTTAACATTTTACAACTGAAGTATAGAAAAAAGCATCATTATGGTATTGGTTCTGAAATTCAGGCATTGTATTATGTAGTCAGAAAAAATACACTTTATTTGTCTGTAATTTGCAAATTATTTCATTGGAAGGAATATAATTTAGTACGAACTATGTATATCGGCAGGAATACAAACCAACATGTAAAGCATCGAGAATAAAGTTTCCAATAATAATAAATAAATAATTAATATTTACTTGGATTTAAATTGAGCCTTTCCACATAGTGCTTTCCACAAAACTTCCTACTGACCCGTAAAAAAAATAATTATCAAAAAGGTCAGATTATAATTTGGCCTATTTTTAGTCATGTATAAGAAGTAACCCATGTTTACGGTACGGAGCAGGTAACCAGAGAAGACTCCACCTGTTCATTTCCTTCCGTTGTTGTGTTGAGCTGCAGGGCAGATAAGTGATTAAGCAGACCTGCACTCTATCTTTAGTAAGTAAGTAAGTAAACTTTATTTGTATAATGCTTTTGATAGATGTAAGTCACAAAGTGTTTTACAAAACATTAACATACAAGAAAAAGAAATTAAATGACCACCTGAGCCACATGGAGAAAAGTGCAACTAAAAACACTACATAAAAAGGTGTCTAAAAAGGTATGTCTTTAGCGGCCTTTTAAAAGAGTCTACAGAATCAGCAGACCATAAGGGGATAGAACTTTCCATAGTTTAGGTGCTACAGCCTCAAAAGCTTGATCACCATATCTTTACATGTCCTCCTCTCCCAAAGAAGTTGTTCTCTAATCTTCCACTGTCCATTCTCTCTCTCCTCTTTCTCTTTCAGAGTGCTGTAATGGGTAAACAGGGGGTTCTCACGTTCCTCAGCAGCTGGATGGGGGGAGAGGGGGAGGGGTGACAGTGTCTGAAACACTGCACTGCTTCATTCTCTGCTGCCATTTTGTCCTTGTAGAAGCACTATTAACATTGTGTGTATGTGTGTGTTGGATTTCCCCACATAATGCATTTGTGTGGTTTGTAACTGCAAGGCTGACACACACCTCCTGTAAACCTCTCTCTGGTAGGCCCCCCGATTTGTGGTTAAACTAAATACTGGTTACAGCAAAGACTCACCAGTACTTTTAAGAATGGAAGATGCTTTTCACTTTCCTCTTTGGTTTTGTTCAGTAAGTGGCCATCGTATGAGTATGATAAAGCCCTCTGTAGTGCTCATATATAGAAAGTAATAGGCAGGACAAAGAAATGTTTTACTGTGCTTCCCTGCTCCATGTCCCAGGGCATATTAGAACAGCTTGTCCTGCATACGTGTATCAGTTACAATATGCAATCAAATTATGATTGCATGAAATGTAAAGCACTTCATCATTTAGTGAATGAATGCAGAATTTGATTAAATCCTGCTTTTTGAAAAACAATGTTTTAGTTTATTAATCGGATTCTCGGTTGCACAGTTATTGTGATACATCATTAATAATTTTCTTGCAATACCTTGTGTATTGCATTCTATTATTGTATTGTACTGGACAACATATCCTTATATATGACATGCTATGTTGTGTAATATCAGGAGTGATCCCCACAACTAAACATCATGTTAGGGCTGCACCTAACGATTATTTTCATTATTGATTTATCTGACAATTATTCCTCAGTTAACTGATTTAGTATTTAGCCTATTAAATGTCAGAAAATAGCAAAAAATGCCCATCACAGTTTCCCAGAGCCCAGGTAACGTCTGCAAATTGTTTAATTTGTCTTACAGTCCGGTCCAACAGTTGAAAAGATATTTCACTTAGGAAAGCAGCAAATCCTCACTGAAATATGATTAGCAATTTTGGTTGTTAAATAACTTAAAACTAAATTTTCAGAATTGTAGTTGATACATTTTCAGTTGTTAAACGAGTGGTTTCACCACTAAATTGTTGCCAACTGAAATTTTTTAGCCGTCAAAAATGACCTGGAAACACTAGTGTGGACACAAGTTGTTTTCACACGAAAATCATAGAAAAGGTTTCAGTCGTAGTCATCTGGACACTTTCAGAATCAAGACGTTTCGGCTCCCATCCGGAAGTCATTCTCAATTGTGAGTATAAGATACTCAGGCAGATTCCTTCCTGAGGGCAGGGCTTATGTAACACAGAGTAGCTTAAATTTCTAATTCCCGTCCCATTGCTTCACAATTGAGAATGACTTCTGGATGGGAGCCGAAACGTCTTTATTCTGAAAACAGTGTCCAGATGACTAAGACTGAAACCTTTTCTATAATAGAACACTCCTGGACGAATGAGGGACTACACCGTCTTCACACGAAAATGGCTTTTTAAAATGAAGACAGCTTAGTGTAAAACCAGTCTGACATTTTACCCTCAAGACTCTACTAAGAAGATGTTTTAGTACCGTAATCATCATCTGTGATATGAAAACATCAGATTTTCATACAGTCAAAGAAATAAAAAGTGTGTGTCCTTGTCAGAGTTCAGTAATAAAATCATCTCACCTGCATGGCTGCTGACAGCGCTGTCAGCTTGGAGTAGCAATCGCACTGGACGGCACTAGAAGAAGTGGTCCCAGCTTCTGGTTCATGAGTAGTTTAGCCAATATTGCCAACATTCAGGACCAGAGTTGAGAGCAGACGAGCAGAAATAAGAGTGAAGAAACAGGGCACACATCGCACTGCTCTGCCCTCCTTTCCAACACTTTTCTCGATTTCCAGTTTCCAGTTGGGTTTCCAGTTCAGTCATCTTGAGACAAGACCATAGAAGGGCTGCTCCTTAAATGTCGATCATGCGAAGCATCAGTCAAGCAACCATTTGAGTTCAAATCAACACAATTTGAAAGTCAGAGGCCTCAAACTTCAAAGTTTTACTAATTGGTTTTGTCTCAAAATGACATACAGTATCAACCTTACTATAATGGAAATAGGAAGAAGGGTGTTAAAATGTTTTTAGAAAGGAGAGAGCGGTGTTACTCGGAGCTGCACACATCTTCCACTGCCGTCTTGTGCAATTGCTACTCCCCCCAAGATATTCACAGCATCGGGCCAATCAGATTTGACTTGGAAATGTTTGATTCGGGTACAGCCCTACAGTGAAGAAAGTTCTTATAACCGATAGAATGATGATTTTTTTAAACACCAGCATACTGCCCTCTATTGGACTATGTGTACAGTAAATCATATAATATGGCTACTGTGCACATGAAATTAGCTGCTGTAGTGAACATGAATAGTTTGTCAGTTGCAATTCCAGTTCACACAGTTGTTCTGTGCAGCCAGATAGAAATGTGACCCTTCTCCTATTCAATTGATTCTTTGAAGCCTCTAACCTCCCTCAGTGGGAGGAGGGGGTGAGCTACCCCATGCTAATCAAGAACACACACTTACACCGAAGTTCCTTAATAAGTCAGAATCAGAAATACATTACTGATCCCCGAGGGGAAACTCTTTTGTTACAGCTGCTCACTATCACGTCAATGCACACAGGAATAGAAGTTCTAAGCAAATCAAAATATAATACACTATAATACAGGCAAGATAAATTAAGTACAAAGTATGTAAGTATAAAATTAAAATAAGTGGATTTACCGGTTGATGTATGTACGAATGCATGAAGTATGTATGGTATAATAATACAATGAAATAATATAAGTAATAAGTAATAGTGCATGTACTGTCAAGTTAAGTGTAGCTTAAGTGTTTGTATGTAGTTGAGGAGATAAGGAAAAAACAAACCTGGACGCCACACAGAGAGGAGCCAATTAAAATCATTCATGCTCAGTATTGACTGGATTTCCACAGGATGGAGGAGAGGGAGGAATAACACAAAGAAGGATGAACCCTTGACTAATTTAAATCCAGATTTCTCTACAGAGTTGGGGAATGGGTTAATATCACCTACTTTGACACACACTGAAAGTTCATTACCACCTACACACACACTCTCTCTCTGAGGTGGAGGAGGGAGCTGGGCGAGCGAAGAGAGGAGGGAGAGAGGATAACGAGTAGAGAGGGTGAGTGAGAAAAAATGTGGCAAATGTGGGAGATGGGAGAAAGTGAAAGCGAAAGGAGGCAAAGTTAAACTAGGGGGGGAGGAGGAGAGGAAGGTGACATGGAAGGACAGAGGAGAGAAGGATGAAGATGCAGTGAATAGGGAGAGGAGGATTTAGGAAGGAATGAGGGAGAGAATTGGGGGCAGAGAAGAAGAGCAAAGGGATGGAGGGATTGATGAGGAGAGCAGAAGACGAGAGTGAAATAGTGAGTGCAGCTGGGAAGGAGACTAACAGGAGCAAATGAAGGAGGGTGAAATGGAAGGAAGGTTGGAAGGAAGGAAGAATAATTGAAAAGGGAGGGAGGGGGAGGTAGAGCTTTGTGGGAGAAAAGGTAGGAGGGAGGATAGAGGAAGGGAAGAAAAGAACATGTGAGAAGCAGGGAGGAGTGATGTGACACACATCGAATAAGAGTAGTGGAACAAAGCTGACAATACAAGAGCGTAATGGCACTAGGGTGTGTGTGTGTGCGTGTGTGTGTGAATTCTGACAGAAGGAATTCTTCTTTTGTGCCTGTCACTGTACCAGCACTGAGGAGTTGGCTGGTACCTCCCTATTGGCCAAGACGACGTTCAGAAAAAAACATTCTTGAACCTGATTGGTCAGCGGGGTACAGCCCTCTACCTTCTCCCTCTAGAGATCTCCCAGAGACTCCAGATCTTCTCACATCTCAATATGGACCACACTGTTGTTGAATCTTGAATCAGTAGTCCAGGCTTAATGGAGCAGAATCATTCAGTTGGGTGTTTGGTTGATATTTGTAGAGTTTGTAAGCAGAATGGAAATAGCGAAACTGGACAAATTTGTAAGCTTCTGTATATAACGAGGCCCTACAGTATAACATTTCCTGCTGGAGTTTATCAAATTCATATGTGGTATGAAAATCCAGACCTGTGTCCACTGTGTGCTGAGGACAACACTGTGATGTGAGGGGGTGTTGAACAGTATAAGTGAATGATTGTGCTGCTCTGCTCGCCTCACTGTTAATTGCTCATCCATTACTCTGAGCTGGATTACATACACACCAAGGACATCAGCACTGGACAGCATTAACAGCCTAATGGATGTGTGTGTGTTTGTGTTTGTGCGTGTGTGTGTGGAGGAGAGAGGAAAATGGGAGCTAGTTTACGAGTGTGACATAAATAATCATGGTGCATGTCTGCACTCTGCTCTCTCATTTTATATATAACCATTTGTTCGTGTCACCATTACTCTAGGGCTACATCCACCTGATAGCACATTAGGGAAGAGCTGTGTGTGTGTGTTACCCACTGCCAGTCTAATTAAGAATGTGTCATTTACCTTAAACCACAGAGGCCAAAAGCCATTAAAACACCTAGTATTACATCACCAAACACACACACACATACACACAGTATTAATACAATGGCTGATGTGTCCTTCCTTGTTACAAGGAAGCAGGGAGGCTCATTTTTTACCCGTCTTTCTGGTACTAAGGTAGTTCCAAAAGCTGTAGAGCATTAATGAGATACTGGATTCTTGGGGCCGATATTGATATTCAAGTGTTTAAAAATTTATGATTAGGCTATATTCGTTTCTTAACATAAAAACACAATACGAAAAAACATTTTGTTAAGGATCTTAAATGTTGTTATTAAAGAATTATGACTTTTACAGTTGCAATATAAACTTGTCACTGACCTCTGCTGGACAATGTGACTATGTAATTACACCCGTGTTTCTAAATGTCCTCAGACATATATTTGGCATTTCAGTACTGCAGTTTCTTGTTACTTATCTGCCAACATATACCGTGTATCCGTGATAAGCTAAACATGTCCATGTAGTGGTCCAGCTCCAAAATGTGGCAGACAAAATTGGCTGGAATCATTTGGACTGATAAGCCTCGGTTCACCATTCAGAATCAGAAATACTTTATTGATCCCCGAGGGGAAACTCTTTTTCAACTTTATTAATTGTGTTTTATTGGCTATCAAACCCAAAGGAAACATGATGGACTAACATAAACAGTATTTGTAATAGCTATTTAAGAACAGCTCAGCCTTTGCTTTATCGAGTGCCTTCTGGGGTTTGAAGCATTGTTGAAGTGATTTTTCCATCATCCGTTCACTCCTTCCACCACCTGACATCAATAAAGACATAAAGCTCCAGTGTGTAACATTTAGGAGGAGCTATTGGCAGAAATGGAATATAATATTTACAAGTATGTTTTCATTAGTGTACAATCACCTGAAAATAAGAATTGTTTTCATTACCTGACAATAAGCCATTTTTATCTAAATGGGGAACAGGTCTCCTTCCACAGAGGTCGCCATTTTGCACCGCCATGTTTCTACAGTAGCCCCGAACGGACAAACCAAACACTGGCTCTAGATAGGGCCGTTCACATTTTCACAAGTTTCGCAGCCACCGTAGTTTCTACTACACGCTTGGAAGGGGAGGGTGAGGCGAGCGGTATTCAAATGGTTGCAAACTGCAATATCGCCACTAAATCCTACACACTGGACCTTTAAAGGTCTGTGGTAGAACAGTGCCCTCTTCATGTTGTCTTTCATAATGTATGTAACTTTATTTATTTTATTTATTAAGAGCAAAACGTCACAGAGAATGGACTCCAGTTGACTGTGCTGCAGCTCTAAAGTGGTGATGTATGAGATACAATGCAAATGCCTGAAATAGTTGCCAGTCTTCTCAGTAGTCTTTAACCAAATATGTCAGGACTATGTAACTATCTATAGATAGTTACCCTCATAAAGGTAGATTTAAGGGAACTGTCCTCCCAAGACAAATGACAGCATTAGGGATGAGTTATGCTAGAAAAGTGCAAACTCTCGCTCTCTGTACCGATAAGTCCACTCTGCGCTGGAGGTTTCAGGTTTCTTTGCTGGTGGCATTGCGACTGGCTTTTGAATGTGTGACGTCCCAGATCTTTACCTTGCCCAGAATACGTTTGAGTCTTGATTTTTAGGAAAGTGTACAGACATCTCCCTCTTCAGTAGAGGAATGTGAAAACAACTCTCAGTGACAAACTTTGCACAAATACAGCTGATTTCCCTCTACACCAGCTTTGTATTGAAATACAAGGAGTTTTTTTTCTATTTCTATTTTGAGCATGCAGTGTGTAGGGTAACCCCTTGCCCTCAGTACAGTAGTTAATTGTAATGTTTGTGCTGTGGGAACAGAAAAGATATGAAGTGTATTTTGCTGTACTTCATTGGATGGCAGAAGAGTAGAATCAAATCATATAAAACCAGAATGTAAATGGACTTAGATTAGAGTTGGTCTCCAGAGTCTTCCTCCCAAGACAAAACAACTCCAATGGTGCACACAGGTTAGGCCCTTGCTTAACTAGTGCATGTGTGTATGTATGTGTAAAGTAGTTGTTGACTAGGCAGTGAAGACAGATGTTGGGTGATTGGCTTACTTCTTTGCCTTTGTTTGCCAAACATATTTTCTCTACATGCATACACCCCTGCACACAGGTAGGGGTGTATTGTATTCCTGAGCACCCAGGGGATAGATATTCTTAGGGGGGGGGTCATAGGTTTGTGTTCAGAAGTGGGTGGGACACACTTTGGGCTGCCCCCAAAACATTGATAATTTGATACAACACAGAGTACCAGCATGGCAGGCTGCAAAATTTTACAAACCTATTCTTGTTTTAAAATTACCAGACTGCCTGTGCCTTGTTTCTTGATTTGACATGTTTACTGTTGTCTTGTCTTCACACATGCTCTCTGTGTGCTGTGAGTCATGGTTTGCGTGGGTAAAGAACTAATTTCAGCCTGCTGCTATACATCATTTTGTTGCCTCTGTCAGCTCCTCACTATATGCGTGTGTGCATATGTGGGTCTGCTGCTTTGTCAGCATGTAAGCTGGTAACTAAGGCAGAAACCAGCAGCCTCACCAGCAGGCCTGCTTCTCTCTGTTAGCTGTTAACATATAGCTGTGTATTAGCAGGGTCAGAGAGGCTGCTAGCTGCTGTTTGCCACACAATTCAAGGCCAATTAGCCTGTAATGAAAAGCTAATGAGAGGATGTTTAGAGCTGATAGTAAGTGGGGCTTCTCTGTGGAGAATGATAGTGGTTTTCTGTGTCGCTATCGTGGTGTGTGTGGCAAAAATTTAGTAGACACATGCTTGTGGGGTTTCCTTGGATAGAAACAACATGGCAATTATGCACAGAGCAGAGAAGCAGAACGTGTGTCCATGTGTTACAGCCAAGCATTGCTCAAACCAACATAACTTTATTTTGAATTCTTGTAGACATCTTAAGGTTTCCAACGATTCAGTATATGTCACTTTGACAAAACAATTCCAGCTCTAGCACCACTTACTTGTTTTTTCCAGAACTTTCAACCGTATCGCATCTTAATCATCAGTGGTTGGAGTTTGTATGTCAGGCTATATGACATTGCCATGTTCCTTTGAATCCAAACCAGGATTCAAAGGTATAAATACAAGGCCCTATAAGGTTATAATATATCTACACTATGCTATGCTTTGGAAATGATAAGCAGTAAAACAAAATATATTAATTTGATTTGTAAAACATGGCCTAAAATATGCCAAAATACTGGTGTGGTCTAAAATCATACCATCAATACCAAAATCAAAACTTCATGTATTCCCCCTTGTGCTGCCACAATCTGTTTAGTTTCTCACTTCTATCTACATGCACAATGCATACACACACACATTGCAAAAAACCTAAAAAGAGAAATGTGTTTACAGCCACACTACAGAAAACACAAGCCTAAGCAGAAATTTGCTGCAGGGTGTGACATGGCAGCTCCAGCCTGCCGATGGCTTCTCTTTCTGGTAGATAGTACTTGTGAACACTGTTGTCACTAATCTCAACAGTATTATCTTAAGGGGAGAGCAGAGCAGCATATTAGGTACATGTGCTCATTGTCAACCTGCTGTACACAACCAGCCCTCAGGCCAAAGCTCTACATATGGGGGCCAGGAATGAGCTCTAATGTCCACGAAAATGTGCGTGTGTGTGGTGTCAAACATCCAAATTTGACTGCCTCTCTGGTATTGTGGGATTGTAACAACTGAAAATAACAGCAGGCTAAATTCAAGCTCTACATTAGTAACAGCAGTGGTGCCACAGGCAGCTACAGTCTAATGAACATTTTCCACACACATGCTATCTAGCATACATGTAATAATAAGCACCATAAGGTGATAAATGGATTTTGTTGGTTGCGTTCTAAGACATCCAAGAGTCCAGTGCCTTGCTCAAAAACATTTTGCTAGTGAGCACACAGCAGCTGTTGGGGTATCAAACCTATGATAATTGTTTTGTGAAACCACTAGGTCATACATGTGTGTTGGAATACACACAGCGCTGGAGTCAGCGGGATTTACTCTTGCCAGTGATAGTATCACAAACGTCCTTTAAAGATAATCGTCTCTAAGTCTGTTTGGAAATCATATAAAAAGGCATTCCTTATACCTTTAGATCGTGTCTTATAATGTATTATAATCTCATCTTTAGACTTTTCTCTAGGATCAAAGTCATCCTGATGATTGTTGTCTGTCCAGGCATGGTTATAGTGCAAACAGGGACTGCAAGTAGCTAATACAGCACGACGTTACATAGTGCAGATTTGCCATATTATTCTATTTATATAATATAATATAATATTATTCAACTTTAGGGTAAAAAACATGGCTCAGGTTTGGCCTACAGCTAATTTACTTACTCCAGGGCAGAAATACACTTCTTGTTTACCTTTCTTAAACCAGTAGTTTCCATATTTTGTTGTCTGACGTATCAGCAGCCCTATTAGATCGGCAACACTAATTTGTAATCCCATATATTTATTCACAAATACAATTATATATACAGTATATGTTTCAAATTAGCTGTGCTACTCACAATTTTTCCACTTACTCCCTGGTAACTGCAGCAGTAACCCCTGGTTAGGAATCACTGACCTAAATCACGATGGGAAAGTCAAACTTTATTTATCCCAAATGGAAATACGAAACAGAAAAGGCCAGAGGTGATAAAAAGCTTTTTTTTTTTGTTTGGCTCAGAAAGTCCCATCAACATGGTTCTTATATCCCTGGAACACTGGCACTTTCCTCTATCCATTTAAATACAGATATTTGCTGTGTGGATATAGAGGCATACAACCCAAACAATTTCAGATCCTAGACCATGTATATATATGGTATGCTTAGGTTTGACAAATAGCGACTGTGCTATAAGTATGTAAACTGAAGAGAAAAGTGAACAAAATGCCTGCCAGTGTTAAGGCATCATTACTGTGCCTCCCTGCTGGCACTACTTTTTCAGAGGAGAGATGTACTGACACAGCTCTGAGACACTTAAAGCAGGAAAGTCCCCCCCCCCCGAAGTTGACACTGAAATGACAGTTTCAGGTCAGACAAAAGTGTTGTTTTTGGCATTTCATTCGGGTGGATTCTAGTCTTTCTTTCCTGAATGACTGTTGAATTGTATTTAAATACAAGCTTAAGCATTGGTTTGCATTGTTTCAGATAAGGTGGTTTTTGGTCACACTCACAAAGCCAAATGTTTTTTTCTTTCTCTCAGAAGTCAGACAGGATTGAGGTCCTGTCTGAAACAAAATAAAGTTTGTACTCTTGCAGGAGCTGTCTGCACTTCTGTGTTAGTGAGAATTTGTAGAATTACCCATGCATTTCAGCAGTATGTTATTATCTGTGCGCTTGGACACGGTCTGTCTTTTCCCACCCCATCTCTCCATCCCTTGAGGTGGAAAGTGCAGAGTTATCAAAATGCAGACCACTGTGGCACTCCAATGGCCATGACATGGCTTTCACCAGATCAGGCTTTTCTCCCAAAACCCAGATTGGCACATATTTGTGGTTGCTTACTTTCAAAACAGTTTTTTTTCTGAAAAAGAAAACAACATCTGAACACAGCAGCTACTTGACTCAGTTTCAAAACCATATCTGGTTTGTTTCTGGAGATTTTACATGGGTTTGAGACACAGGGCTACAGTTTCCATGTATTTCAAGAAAAGGGTTATGATACGGTCATGGTGTGGCAGGCCATCATTTTGCCTTCTGCAGTTCTTTTGTGTTTGTTTTGGTGATGTTACATTTCTCATAGCTGTACAATTATTTTGTTCCTTTTCAAACCATCTCTGGTTTTTCTGAAACTTGCAATTGACTGCCAGTGTCCAGAGACCACACAAGGATGATGTCAACCTTTATTTTGGTTGCCCGGCAACTGTGGATGCCCCCTCCCCACTTTTGATCAATCTCTGTAGTCCAGTGGAAAATGAGTTGCCTGTAAATGCTGTAAATTCCTCCCCTGTGGCTAACCTTTCTCTCTCTGTCTCTGTGTGTCTCTTTCTGTTTCAGGATGGAGTGATGATGGGATGGATGTGAATATGGGCCAGTGGGCAGGCATGCGAGCCCCTCTCTTCGGCCTGGCCCTGCTGCTGCCGTTGCTGCTCTTCAAGCCGCCACCCTGCTGTGGCCAGAACACCCAGGGGGCCCCTCAGGATGGACCTCACTTTGGCTTCACTCAGGCTGTCTACCATGCTACAGTTTACGAAAACTCAGCAGCACGCACCTATGCCAACAGTAAAGTTAAAATGGGTATCCACCTGGCCCAGCGCTCCTGGGAGATCCGCTACAGAATCACCTCAGGTGATGATGAAGGATTTTTCAAGGCAGAGGAGTATGTGCTGGGCGACTTCTGCTTCTTGCGCATAAGGACTAAAGGTGGCAATGCAGCTATCTTGAACCGAGAGATTCAGGATAATTATGTATTGACAGTGAAAGCCTCTGTCAAGGGAGAGGCCCTCCTTGAGACCTGGACTAAAGTCAGCATCCAGGTCTTGGATATGAATGACCTCCGACCCTTGTTCTCACCCACCACTTACTCCGTCACCATAGCGGAGAGCACCCCTCTCAGGACTAGTATAGCACAAGTTACCGCCACAGATGCAGATATTGGCTCCAATGGGGAGTTTTACTATTTTTTCAAGGAGAAAATTGAGCTGTTTGCAGTACACCCAACTAGTGGAGTGGTTTCTCTCAGTGGAAAGCTTAATGTTGATCAGCAGAACCGGTACGACTTAGAAATCCTGGCGGTGGACCGTGGCATGAAGCTCTATGGAAATAATGGAGTCAGCAGCACAGCCAAGCTTTTTGTCCATGTAGAGTGCGTGAATGAGCATGCCCCAGTCATGAATGTGGTCACCCACAGCCCCTCGTGGCTTGATAAGAATCCTGTGTATGTCATGGTCACTGTTGAGGACCTAGATGAAGGCTTAAATGGAGAAATAGACTCAGTGGTCATTGTGGGTGGAAACCCCTCAGAGCAGTTTTTCGTAGAAAGATCTGAGAAAGGCGAGTTTGCCATAAAGGCCTCTGAGTCAGTAAATTGGGAGACTTATCCTTATGGCTGTAATCTCACTTTGCAGGCTAAAGACAGGGGAACCCCACAGAAATTCTCTGCCGTCAAGGTTGTCCATATCTTGGTCAAGAAACGGCAGACAGCAGAAGCTAAATTTGAGCAGGAGTTATATGATGTTAGTCTGAATGAAATTTCACCACCAGGCACGATTGTAGAGGCTATTAAAATCAAGCCAGAGCCTGATGATGCAGAATATATCCTGACACCATCTGCAGATTCTGTTTTTTTTCAAATGAACACCCTAACAGGCGTAATCTCCACTACTCGCTGGTTCACTCAAGTGACCCAGGATGTCTTTATTCTAGAGGTATTGGAAATAGATAGTGAACTCAAAGTTAAAGTGCGGGTAACCATTGAGGATGCCAATGACAACACACCAACATTTGATCAGTCCTCTTATGAGGTTTTGGTCAATGAAAGTGTACCACTTGGGACCAATGTATTAACAGTTTCTGCAGTGGATGCGGATAAAGGAGAAAATGGATACATAACTTACAGCATTTCCAGCCTTCACCCATTACCCTTCAAAATCAATCAGTTTTCTGGTATCATCAGCACCACTAAAGAATTGGACTTTGAATCTTCATCAGAGAGCTTTGTGTTTGTTGTCAGAGCATCTGACTGGGGGTCACCTTACAGGCGAGAGAGTGAAGTAAATGTAACAATCCACCTGGAAAATATAAATGATAACCAGCCATTGTTTGAGAAGGTAGCATGCCAGGGGGTGATCTCTAGGGATTTCCCAGTGGATGAAGTGATTACTACAATGTCTGCGATTGATATAGATGAGTTAGAGCTAGTAAAATATAAGATAATTTCAGGGAACGAATGGGGGTACTTTGACCTCAACCCGGACTCAGGGGTCCTCTCACTGCGACATCCCCTTGCCACAGCCAGTCCAAAGAACAGTGTCTTTTGTCTCAAAATAACTGCCACAGATGGTGAGAACTTTTCTGATCCTATCTTTGTTAATATCTCAGTTGTTCATGGGAAATCTCCACCCAAAAGTTTCAACTGTAAAGAGACAAGGGTAGCCCAAAAGTTAGCTGAAAAGTTACTCAAAAAGTCCAAAGCTAGCACCCAGCCCAAAACTGAGGAAGGTTTTATTGACCTTTTCTCTGTCAATCGGCAAACGCCCCAGTTTGACAAAGCTTTTCCCACAGATATTGCTGTACGGGAAGACCTAAAGGTTGGCTCGAGTGTTTTCAAGGTGAATGCCTATGATGGTGACACAGGTTTCAATGGTCAGATTCTCCACTCTATTTCAGATGGAAACACTGACAGCTGTTTTACCATTGACATGGAGACTGGCCTTATCAGTGTCTTCCTGCCCATGGACAGAGAGAAGAGGGGTCGCTATCTCCTCAACCTAACTATCTATGACCTTGGCCTGCCACAGAAAACTGCCTGGCGTTTGCTTACTGTCTACATAGAAGATGCTAATGATAATGCACCCCAGTTTTTGCAAGAAGGAGGCTATAGAATTGTCATACCTGAAAACACTGCCATAGGTACAGATGTCATCCAGGTTGAGGCCACTGACAAAGATCTTGGACTCAATGGAGAGATTGTGTACTCTGTTTTGACCAGCACTACCCAGTTTGGTATCAACTCCACCAGTGGGATAGTGTATGTTGCTGGTCAACTAGACAGGGAGTTTGTTTCTGCTTTTAACCTGAAGATTGAGGCCCGGGACAAGGCAGAGAAAGGGAGCCAGAGATTTTCTGTGACCACTTTGAAAATCATATTGGAGGATGTTAATGACTGTCCCCCACTATTTATCCCCAGTGTGTACAAAGCCAGGGCTCTGGAAGATCTTCCAGTAGGAACTGTTGTGGCCTGGTTAGAAACCCAGGACCCAGATTTGGGATTGGGAGGCCAGGTCCGGTACTCTCTAGCCAATGACTACAATGGATGGTTTGAGGTAGACAGGGCCAGTGGGGCTATTCGGCTGACAAAGGAGCTGGACTATGAGACACAGCAGTTCTACAACCTCACTGTGAAGGCCAAAGACAAGGGAAGGCCCGTTTCTCTTCTTTCTGTCACCTTTGTGGAGGTCGAGGTTGTAGATGTGAACGAAAACCTCTATGCGCCATACTTTTCCCACTTTGCCTTGACAGGATTAGTTAAAGAGAATGCCCGCATTGGAACTACCCTACTCCAAGTCACCGCTAACGATGAGGACGCTGGCAGAGATGGAGAAATCCAGTACTCCATTCGTGATGGGAGTGGGCTTGGACGATTTGCCATTGATGAAGAGACAGGTAAGTTTTCTTTGAAAATGTTGTGTGTATCATGCTTTTAATCAGTATTGCCCTATTCTGTAGGGGTTCTGTAAAAGGTGTAGAATTGGACTGATTAT
The DNA here is from genome assembly GCF_020085105.1 of Siniperca chuatsi. Lineage (NCBI taxonomy): Eukaryota > Metazoa > Chordata > Actinopteri > Centrarchiformes > Sinipercidae > Siniperca > Siniperca chuatsi. The sequence continues at coordinate 861,619 of NC_058048.1, forward strand.
TGATGTGAACTTGAGTCTGGAAGATATCTTGCCACCAGATCACATGACCCCACAGAACCCTGTAATTATATTCAGTGCACTTATAGTGTCATATTTGCCTGAGCTTTATATCCCCTAGAGTTTTGACCAGAACTTTCTGACATTCCACTTTCAGATTTTCATAGTTCTATTTCTATTGAGGGCTCTTACTCTGAGGTCTAGTCAACAAAACCAGAATTTAAGAGGTAGATAGAATAGATGTAGAATGTATGTAGAATTACTAAGATCTAGCATCTACTTCATTTAAATTAAATTAGAGTTCCATGGCTGTTTGAATGTCATTTTGTGTATTTTGTATTGTGATGGTCAGGGCCTTTTCCAAATACTCATTTGAAAGTGCTTTACAAAAATATGGTATAAATACAGTAGCATGCACTCATTAAAAGTTTTTTAAAACCTTTTTACAGCTTTTTTACAGATGGAATGGTTGTGACAGTTCACCACATACAACATCACTGCAAACATAAAGGACATAAGTTCAAAAAGAAAAAAACATACAGTACACAACTCCACATACAATTACAATTAGGAGGAGACGCTAAAAAAGATGGTGAGCTGGGTGGAGAGGGTCATCCATGATCTTGATTGCTCGTGAGATGGTGCGTTGTGTGTATATGGAGTCCAGTTTGGGGAGTTTGCAGCCTATGATCTTTATCAGTAATCAATCAACAGGATGCTCTGGATTATGGCTGTATAAAATTGGACCAGTAGACCCTGCCTGACTCTGTTTTTTGAGTTGTCTCAGGAAGTAGAGCCTCTGTTGGGCTTTTTGCATTTGATGGTTGGCTTTGAGGTCCCATTTCAGGTTATTGCTGATGTGTGTGCCAAGGACCAGGACTAGGTTATTTTCCTTGCACCAGTTGACTGACTTCTCTCCCTCCTGCCTGTAGGTGTCTTCATTGTCTTTCGAGATCAGTCCTACAATTGTGGTGTTGTCCGCTGGAGTTTGATGTTGAACTGAAATCATTGGTAAAGAGGGAGAAGCGCAACGGGGACAGAACGCATTCCTGTGGTACCTCCATGCGTGGGGAGGGGGAGGGAAGAAGGCTTGGGCGGTATCAAGGTATTACGGTATACCAGGGAATTTAGATATCTTGAAGGTATGGTTTTCAATACCGTCAAAAATACAGATGATCCTCTTTCTATTAAACTGATACAGAGATGCTGTGTTGAGGTTAGGGTTGAGCGATATGTTAAAATTTTCCAGCTGTGCAGGTGTGTTCAAAAACAACATTTTCACTGCGGCCAATGCAAATTCCACATAGAATTTGAAAATAAAAATAATGAAATAGTTGTAATAATAGTAGTAAGACTAATAATAACAATTGTAGTAGCAGTTGTCGAGCAGGAACATGGGAGCAGCAAATGGCCCACAATCACAGATCCAGACTCTGCAGCTCCGGAGGCAGAAATACCTGCTGAAAGTGACAGAAGGAGAGAGGAGACAGACAAGAAAGCACAAAACTACGGAGAGAGAAGATGTCAAGCGCATTAATGGAATAAAAATGCATACAGATGGAGAGGGAGAGGAGGAGAGAGGAGCTCAGTGCATCATGGGAAGTCTTCTGGCAGTCTAGGCCAATAGCAGCATAACTAAGGGATGGTTCAGGACTCACCCAAGCCAGCACTAACTATAAGCTGTATCGAAGAGGAAAGTCTTAAGCCTACTCTTAAATGTGGAGATGGTGTCTGCCTCTCGAACCCAAACTGGGATCTGATTCCACAGGAGAGGAGCTTGATAACTGAAGCCTCTGGCTCCCATTCATCTTACACAGCTACTCTGTGTTACTTAAGCCCTGCCCTCAGGAAGGAATCTGCCTGAGTATCTGCCCTCAGCGTGTCGTCTGTGCTGATAAAGTCTTTTGTGAAGTGGCTGTTTGGTCTCGCCTATGTACCGTTCTTTGCAGTTTTCCTCACTGCACTGAATGGAGTAGACAACATTGCTCTGTTTCTGTGTGGGTAACTTGTCCTTAAGGTGAACGAGTTTCTGTCTTAAAGTGTTGCCTGGTTTAAAGAAAACAGGAACATCGTGCTGTCTAAAGATCCTTTGTAGTTTTTCAGACAGTTCTTATGATGTTGTGTCCTTGTTCATTTGCATCCCAACCTCAGAAGCAGTGACAGAGGTGATGAGAAGACTGCAGGAGGACTCCACCTTGCAGCAAAGGACCAAGCTTACACCTGAACACATATGCAAACTATTAGACATCTGTCTCAACACAACCTACTTCCAATTCCGGGGACACTTCTACAGACAGCCACTTCACAAAAGACTCAGAGTGCAAATGCACAGAGCGCCGTACATTTGCATCTAAAAGCTACAAACCACACATTTGAAGACAGCGAGGTGAAGATTCTAAGTAGAGAGAAGAGTTGGTTTGAACGGGGCGTCAAGGAAGCCATTTTTGTGAAAAAAGAGAACCCCTCTTTGAACAGAAATGGTGGTCTGAGATTCAATCTGCCCAAAGTCTATCAGAGTGTATTATCACCTTGGTCACGCCTATCACATGCTAATGTGTTAAACATGTGTTTAACACATTAGCCCTGAGGGCAGGGCTTATGTAACACAGAGTAGCTTAAATTTCCAGTTCCCGTCCAATTTTTTCACAATTGAGAATGACTTCCGGATGGGAGTCTTGATTCTGAAAACAGTGTCCAGATGACTACGACTGAAACCTTTTCTACCATATTGTCAATAAGAAAAATATAATAACACAAATGTCAGTAATGCTCCATCGTAAGACTCTGACCTGTTGATAATTCCTGAACCACTGCAGCTTGGGCAGCACAACGGACTGACTAAAATGCCCATGTGAAGGCACATTGTAGCAGGGCTCAAGCACTTTGACCATATGCTTAAATTCTCTATTCTCTACGACTGATTATGGTTGCATATCTGCAATGATAAATACTCCTATAGCATTAGTTATTACTTTCGCACAGTGCGAATCTGCAGTGAGAGGTTGCCTGAACACTGTGGGGAGAAGGACTTGCCTTCCAGTCTGTTTTTGTTTTGTTCCGCTAATCGACACATTTGTGTGATGCTGTCTTAAATGACATGTTTGAAGTGTTTCCACAGACATAGCTGACTTCAGTTGAACAATGTCAGCTGTTTGACACTAATCGTTGTCCACTCATGCTGTACCTAACCGGGAAACCGTAATGCTCTATACAGTGGATTTAAATGTCACAGGAGGATCCTCCAGCCCTGGTCTCTCATTTGTGCTTGCTGTGGCTTGTCTAGTGCCCCCTCTGGCCCATGCCAAATACATCGCCAGTGCCTGATTGAAGGACTGAAGGTGACCGATGTTACACACTAACACAAACTTACACACAGACACACACGCACTCCTACACATACACAATCATTAACCCAAGGTGAAGAACAGTAGCACAGAGGAGGGGAGGATTTATGGTCCTTGTTAGCTGAGCCTTGGCAAGCCTCATAAATCAGCCCCAAGCTGCTGAGAAACACTACAAACACAATTACAATTTAAAGATAATTATTCTGGCCTTGAAACACTCACACACACGCACACACAAACTCTGACCAGCTCTGTAAACCATAATGTTGAACATTCATTTTAATCTTCTAATTTTAAAGTCTTTATTTGGTCATAGGGGCAGGGCCTGGGTGGACAAGCAAATGAAAACCACTGGCTAACTGTGACAGGCTGAGACTGCTGTCAATCAAGCAAATACACTTCAAACTCACAAGGCTATTAGCCTGAAATAATCTTTTTTCAAATAAAGTCAAAATAAAGGATGATATACTGTAATCATATCAGTATTCTATTAATAGGAGTTTTAAAGAAATTTCCTGTAAATGATTTAACCTTGCATATCAATTATTATTTCAAAGTCCACCAGATAAAACAGAGAGCCATAATACACTGACTGAAGGGACTGATTTAGCTTATTCAAGTCAAATCAATCTAAGGATGTGTTATTAGCGTGATATCCAAAACAGACACAACACTAAGCAGGTTATAACCTAATTCAGAAAACTGCCCCTCACCCTGCTGCTAGTGACAAGAGTGACTCTGCTGTCCTGACTTCAGTGGGGAGTTCATTCCACCACTATAGGGCCTTGACAAGAGTCTTGATCAGGGTCCTCAGAATGATGGGGAGGCCAGTGGTCCAGAGCAGAGGAGCACAATTGTTGTGCTGGAGGGTAGGATGCCTACATCTACATTGTCCTTACGATCTTTCCCTAATCTTATGTTACCTAACCCTAACCATACCTTAACCACACTGTAGTTGCCATGCGCAGATACGATAAGAATTTGAGAAATGTTGGCACTAGACGCAACCCCCGCCCGCCCCCACCCCAATTTGAATGCTCCATTCATCATTCAGGATCACTCTTGTGTTCCTTACCTTCCGACTGGCATCACTACAGTATTGTCAATGGTGATGGAAAGGTCTCGGTATGATCATCCTTTCCCTCGAAGGAAAGGAAAGAAACACAAGCTTAGTCTTGTCCAGGTTGAGCCTAATGTGGTGCCTTGACATCCGAGCAGAGCTGTCAGTGATGCGATCCTTCAGTTTTGTTGGATAGCTGGGTGTCGTCAGCATAGTCATGGTAGAAGAGTAATAGCAGTGCTAGCCAGGTTTTAGATGGCATGAATCACTTGCAGGGACACTGCAGCATGAAAATTGTCAAATTAATTTAAAGATAGTGAACACTATTTGCAGCAGAAGAACAATTATATACACTGTAGAAAAGGTTTCAGTCGTAGTCATCTGGACACTGTTTTCAGAATCAAGACGTTTCGGCTCCCATTCGGAAATCATTCTCAATTGTGAAAATGGTCTGAGAACTCAGAAATTTTAGCTACTCTGTTTTGCTTAGGCCCTAGGGAGGAGTGAAACCTTTTCTATGATGGAACACTCCTGGACGAATGAGGGACTACACCGTCCAATTATATACACTATTTCAGTGTCAGTCTTTAACAAACTGCATCGATCTTCTTTCAGTGAATCCTCCTGGTTTGGCCTCTGGGCTGAAAAGGTTCTTTATTTGGTCTTTAAGTGTGTATTTAGCACTCATATGTATTAGGACTGGGCAATATATTGTCGAATATATTCAATATATTCGAATATTAATTAATATAGCAGATGACCATATTCGAGTTTTCAGTGTTTCCGTTGGTCACCGCTGAGGGGTAGTCTGGACCAACTCTGCTGTGAATAATACAAGACGTCGTAGTAACATTACATAAACTTTCCTTTCAGCAACTGCCTTTCAGCAACTATTATACTGCAACCTTAGCTTATCTACAGACTTAATGGCTGACTAAAGTAACATAACGTAAGGGAAAGGCTCACTTTCACAACAACACAGCTGGTTACCCACAACGGCCGGTAACGCAGGTGCAGTTGTAGTTGTGCTAACCAGAGGTGAAAGAAGTATTCAGGTCCATTACTTAAGCAAAAGTACTAATACCAACCCTGCTGTGAAAATACTACATTACAAGTAAAAGTTCTGCAAGTACTCATTGTGCTGTAAAATTGTCCCTGTCAGTGTTTTAGTATTATATATGAGGATTAATGTTGCTGCTTCATTAATGTGTATGTTGCATTTTACTGCCCAGATGTTTAAGGCTGAGCTACTTTTAACTGTTTTATATACTTTTGGATAGTTTAATCTACAGCAATGCATCATATTCTACAAGATCATCAAATGTTTGCACTATTCGGGAATATACGGTATGTTATTTTAGAGAAATGTGTATATCGAGATATACATTGTATATCGCGGCATAGCCTAAAAATATCAAGATATTCGAGATATTATTTATAAGCCATATAGCCCAGCCCTAATATGTTTTAATTCTCCAAGTGTGTAGGTGCTTTTTTTATATATATTTCCCAGCCTAAAATAATGAGGTAGTGGGCAGCTTAATGCTGGAGAGAGGAAATCGTAGCCTGTTGTTGTTGTGTGTGTTAACATAGATGTGTTGTAGTCTGCCAGAAGCTGCAGTAACTGGATACTTAACATTAGATGCTCACCTTTACTTCTCACACACACATACATACACACACTAACCTTGGAAGTCGAACCTTTTCATGTCATTCTCCGGCCCTCTCTGTTCAGCAGGAAGCTCTTCACATCAAGACTCTTAATCACAGTGTCACTTCTCCCTGGGAACCACTGTGTTTTGGGGGAGGTGAAGAAGAATTCATTGCTCCCAATTCTACAGTGATTAATTTCTAACAGGCTGGGAGGCCCACAGCTTTGTTTTCAAACAAAACCAGCATTGTATTGAGCCTTGAATGTGCAGCCATAAGTTAACATAGAGGCAGATAGATGGGGAAAACACACACACACACACACATATCCACACTTGACTGCCATTACAGGTTGACATAGTATATATACTATAAGCTCATTAGGTAAATCCAAACATAAAAAGTACTGACCTGGTGATCTTCTTACAGTATTCCAGTGCTTCCCATAAACTTGTGGCATTTCTTCTTCTGTGTGGTTATCCTGGAGATACAATGTCTGGAAAACATTTATGGTTGTTTTACCATCAAAATCCACACACACTTACACAAACCAAAACAGTTTTATCTATCTTTAGGGGGATTTTTAATGAGAGACACCAGGCACATCAGGGGAGTCTCTAGAACTCATTTAAAATGTCCAGCATTTGATCCCCACAAAATTGTCGGACCCCACAACGTGAGTGGGCTCCCAGTTTTGGTACGCCACAAATATAGAAACACAAGACCACACACACCACAGCCACTTAATGTGCTGACTATGGTGATGTTTTACTGCCTCATATAGAGTCTTTGTGGGCAAAATGTGCTTGTTCTTATTGGCCAGCAAGGAGATTAATACAAATTTCTGCATGAGCTGACTGTACTGCATACATTGTCATTCATGTGTAAGAATAAACATGTTGGCTGCAGCAGGTTGAAACACAGTTTATTTGCCTGCTGCAGCAATTTAAAATGCTATGTTATGGCCATTGCATTACACAATACACTTTTGTCAAACAAACAGCATAAACAAATAAAAGATACTACTATTACCATTCTGATATGTCTGCTAGTCATCCATTTTGGTGCACAACAGACTCCTCATCTGGGTCTGACTGAGGATCTACTTTTTATGTAGGATAACAATGTTAAACTAAATATTCATTAAAATAATCATAGCAGAGTATTTTTACACACTTTAAAACGTGTCTGGAGGGAAATTTTAAAAACACTGGTTCAATACAGGTAGAGTAAGCTAATTTAGCTCAAAACTAGCAAGGCTAGGCTGGATGTTGCAAAGTTCAAGGTTCAATTTATTAATTATATTAATTAAAATTATACAATGAATTTAAACTTGATTCATATAAATTCCACAAGCATGAAAAGATCAGTTAAAAATGGGTAAAAGATCCAATACAGCAATAGTTGACAGAGCTGAACTATAAAGGTTTGTTTCAAGGTCAAGAATGAACTTTCAATCTCAAAATTAAAACAATGGTTCTTTCCATGCAAGTTGAAAGTGTCACAACTTGAAAATGTGGGACTGTTGCCATCTAGCTACAGCAAACATCTGAAACAGTCAGTACACTGGCTGTTCGTAGCAAATAAACACACTCTACAAACAGTCCAGTGATCACATTTACATTAATGTGATCACACACAACCTTTATGTCGGTTAGGTATACCTGCCAACATTTAGGTTGGCCAAGGTCGGGGGGGGCGCGATGACCCACACCCCTTGGATCTGGGTGTAGGTTGCCAGGTTGTGGTTACAGATGGGTTAAATTGTACGTAGTGTGTAGATTGTGTTTCATAGACAAGCTGGCAACTTGGGTGACATCAGACAAATATCCAAAACTTGGATCTTTGTGTTCTTAATAAAGTTTGAGGGCCATGCAAATTTTCCCAGGAGAAACAACAAAACAGGAAGGCACTGGGAGATGGCCTTGAAATACGGGAGCAACCTGGGAAAAACAGGAATGTTGGCAGGTATGGTTAGGTGACACTAAGCATGTTGTAGATTAAACAAACTCTTTAATGGTATTTTTTCTATAATCGATGCATGCATATGACAGTCACATCTTTGTAGGCCTCACGTGAGTGTGGCCTCTACAGCCCAATCCTCCTCCACTACCTGTTGCTTTAAGCACACAGCAATATGTTTGACCAACAGCACACACTAATCACACACTCTGCACATTACACAGAGCTTCACTCCTTCTGTTACCATAATTAGTAAATGAATGACTGCATTTATTATAATTACAGGCTGAGCATGAGTGTCTTGGTGAATACTTTGCTGCGTTGAGGTGTCAGCTGGGATATGGAAAGAGCCTGTGTGTGTGTGTAGAGGTAGCGGCTGGGAACGATCATAATACTTACTCATTAGTGAGTACAGGGCTGTGGTGGATAACTTTGTCTCATGGTATGAGCAGAACCATCTGCAGCTCAATGCGACAAAGTCTAAGGAGCTGGTTGTAGACCTACGACGGGCCAAGGCACCAGTGACCCCGGTTTCCATCCAGGGGGTCAGTGTGGACATTGTTGAGGATTACAAGTACCTTGGACTACATATGGACAATAAACTGAACTGGGCTAAGAACACTCAAGCTCTTTACAGGAAGGGCCAGAGTCACCTCTATTTTCTGAGGAGGCTGAGGTCCTTCAGCATCTGCCAGACAATGCTGAAGATGTTTTATGAGTCTGAGGTTAGCACAGTGCTAACCTGTATGCTGTTGCATGCTGGGGCAGCAGGTTGAGGGTAGCGGACGCTAACAGACTCAACAAACTGATCCGTAAGGCCAGTGACATTGTGGGGGTGGAACTGGACTCTTTGTCTGTGGTGTCAGAGAGGAGGATGCTGGCCAAACTACATGCCATCTTGGACAGTGTCTCCCACCCACTCCATGATGTGCTGGTCAAACAAAGGAGCACCTTCAGTGGAAGACTCATCCCCCCACAATGCACCACAGAGCACCACAGGAAGTCATTCCTGCCTGTGGCCATCAAACTCATTAACTCCTCCCTCTAAGTGTCAGTCTGTATGACCCTAAGTCATTAAACTGGACATTGGATCATTAACATCACTGCAATACTTGAAATAATTGTCTAATATTCTGTGTTATATACTCTTTTCAGTTTAAAATTCCCTATTTATTGATATTTATTCATACTTCTATTACTGCTGTGCAATATCCACCGTCTCATAATCATCTTAATAAGCTACACTTAACTTGACAGTACATGCACTATTACTTATTACTTATATTATTACATTGTATTATTATACTGCACATACTTATCATCAACCGGTAATCCACTTCTCACTTTGTACTTTACACTTATTTTAATTTTATACTTATATCCACTTTGTACTTAATTTTTCTTGACTGTATTATAGTGTATTATATTTGATTTGCTTAGTACTTCTATTCCTGTGTGCACTGACGTGATAGTGAGCAGTTGTTACAAAAGAGTTTCCCCTTGGGGATCAATAAAGTATTTCTGATTCTGATTCTGATAAATGAATGATATTTGGATGCTTTGTTGCCTACTGACCAGGGATAATCCCATATGGGCTTTTGGCTGATTTTAATATTTCATGCCACTTTAAATTTAATAAAGTAAAAAACAAAAATCCAAAAAATGTAGCAGTGATTACCTTCAAAACATCTTCAACAGAATATTAAAGGAAAATGATGTCACATACTCTCAGCCACTCTCAACACAAATCACAAACCAATCACAAACATGGTTTCACACTAAAAGTGGACTTTTTTGAATGGAAGTCAATACAGATGGAGATTTTTGATGCTAGCATCTAGTGGCCATTAGCGTTGCTGCAACTTAAGACACTTCCTCCTAAGCTTCTGGCCATGGTGGTGGCTGCTTGATGCTAATAAAGCATAATGGGCTTGACACACAGTAGGTACAGAATGTCAAAAACTGATGAAACAATCCCATCTGACAGGCTTATCAAATAGTAGAGTACAGGTACAGCAAATTGTGGGTTTAGTTGTGCTTGGTTAATCATGGTTGCCCTAGAAACATACAACAATTCAGGCAAAGAAATAGGAAATAACCTGGTGTCAAAATGATTTATACATTCCCAAGTAGAGGGCCAAGCAGAAGCGCACTGTGACCAGAAGGTCAGCGGTTCGATCCCCAGACAAGCAGGAAAATTTGGGCATGGAAAGTGATAGAACTGCACTCGACCCTCCCTCATTACCAGCACTGAGGTGCTCTATAGCAAGGCCCTAAACTGCAACTGGGCCAGTGAGCTGCTTGGTGACCAACAGATCGGTTGGGGTTGAGTGTGAACAGGTTGTTTCTTAGTGCTGCTCTTAGTGATAGATCCCTGATTAATTAAAGGTCAAAAAAAAAGAAAATGTATTTAAATAGTCAAGAAATCACACTAATATAATTATATAATCAGACTTATAGAATGTTCAGCATCGATACAAAAATATTTTAACATATATGCATTAAAAAGATGACACCTAGTTTTCTAATCTACAGAGATGGTCACTGATAGGCAAAAACAATCCAAAGTTGTACAATTTTCAACTTTACTGGAGCACATCACAAGCCTGCTGCTGATTTGTCAATTTCAATGTCAATGAAATTGACAAATCAGTAATATTGTGTTATCATTTTCCAAAAATCCTGTTGTCCAAAAGTTATTTCATGATACCAAGTGACTTAAGTTAATTACAGATTAACTGCAATTAGAGTAACTGTAATTAAAAACAAAATAATTAATAACTAAGAACTTTAACTTAATAATAATTTTGTTAATACATAACAGTGGAACATAATTATTGTATTGACATGATTTTTTTTTACCATTAATCTGGATACATTTACCACATTTTGATATATATTGATAGATAATAAGATATTCATATTAATATCATGATATTTATTTCAAACATATCACCCAGCCATAGCCCTACCTGTTAAAGTAAACTTTCCCAGGAGCAAAATTTCACCAGCTTGATCATCGCATGGCACTTCATAGGCAGAGGGCTCCCAGATTTCAGAGACTGGCACTCCAAGAAAAATAATGGCATCAGTTATTTGTCCAAAGTTTAAATATGGCCTGTGTTTATGATGAACTCACAAGGACCTGTGGTGGTTGTGTGAATTATGGCTGTTGTCTGTCAGGAGAAAAGGTGCACGTAGTGTGACGTTATAGAGCCACAAAACTTTGTAGGGAGGAGGTCGGAGTGAAAGGGTGGATGGGTCAAAAAAGCATGAGACTTTGATGGGAGACCACTGTTCATTTCCGGTGTCCTACCAGCAGTCAGTATTGGTTTCTTTTAATTATGACCATGATCGTTCCCTAAACCTATCAAAGTAGTTTTTCTTTTAACCATGATGACGAAGGTTCCTTAACCTTAACGAAGCACTTGTTTTGAACCCTAACCACAGTCTTTCTCTAACCCTAATCAAGTAGTTTTTATGCCTAAACCTACCTAAACCTTACCTTTGATGGTGGCAGATCAGGAAATTTGTGTATGAATATTTGTAACGAATATTTCCAATGGAAGGCACTGACAAATTGTGTTATTTGGATGTCAGATCTAACATCTGTCATTTTTAAAGGCAAAGAGAAACAAAATTTAGTTTTGAGGACTTGCTGGAGTTTCACTACTTCGCACCTACTCCCATGAAGTAAATAAAGGGGGCAATGTAGAGCCTCTGCAAATTCCAAATGAAAACACTGGCCACATGAACTGACTTTCCTGAACTATAAATGTGCACAGACAGAATGTTATTAAACAATTCTGCAAACCCCCTGATTATGCTCACTGTAAGTGTTTTTAAAATTCTTTCTTTCTACAATATGTGTGTATGGTAACTACAGTTCGATTAAGATTAGGGAAAAAAAGTGGTTACGGTAATAAAAAAGTGAACATTAATTGCAGGTCTGAAATGGGATTTAAACCCGACGTCCATAATCCAGTAACAAATATGGATGTAATTCCTATGGCTACTGGGATCTACATAACCAGGGTGGATCACCAGAAGACTGATCCAACAGTAATCCATTTGGCTCTATCAGAGAACGGGTCGAAGGCAGTATTTTTCAGAAATCAAAGAAAGCACACTGGATTTAAGTGTGCTTCCTTTGATTTCTGAAACAAGGTTGTTGGTTTGAGATTTCACTTGAGCCTTGATTTCAGATTTCATTGAAATATCAGACATAACTGATAATATATACTTAACCAGGAAGTGGCTTTATATGGCTTCTTTTGGGCTGAGGTTGGCCTGCTTGTGGCCTGTGGCCTGTGGAGAACAGGGTTGGGCCTCTGGCTGCACACAGACACACACATTCACAAAGTGCAGAATATAGGCTAGATTTCCTGCGCTGAGGAGAAAAATAACATTGGTAATGATAGCCTGTGGTTGCCCTCACTGCGGGGGCAACCAGCACACACATACACACACGCACACTCTGTACTGGTAGGGTGTAGTTTCAGTGACAGAGCAGTTCGGCTTGGAAAGCAATTAGGATTAAACCTGTGTGAATTGCCTACACACCTCATGCTCATCACAAAACACACACTCACAAACAGGCAGTACAGTACGCAGACACACACACACACACACACACACACACACACAAGTCACATTCAAAATGTAAAATCAACGCTCTCCTGCCCTACAACACCGTGTCCTCACTTCACCCACTGGACAAATAAACCTGTTCAGTCACTGAAGTATGTCTCACTGACTGCTCTCTCTTTCTCTAACACACACAAACACACACATTGTACCATTGTGTTCCTGCCATCAGGCACACATCTTCAGGTATGGTGTTGTGAATTAGTGACCTGGTTAAGATATATAGATATATGTGTATATATGTGTGTGTGTGTGTCCTAGTTTATAGTTACATAATAAAATAACAAACCCAATGAGTCCCTGTATGTGTAAGATCTAATGAAGCACATATTTTTAGAGTAGCTGGGAGCTACACAAAGCAACAGAGCAGATATTTGGCACAACTGATGGAGATCAGGAAAAAATCTGATCTAATTGTCTTTTTTTGTATTTTAATATAAAATATTCTATATATTTAAATCACAGACAAAGACTTATTGTTGGCTTTTTTTTTTTAACCACAATCTTTTCCTAACCTTAAACAAGTGTTTTAGTTTCCTAATCATAAGCATACCTTAACCATACTGTAGCAGCCATGTGTGGATATTGTAGAAATTGATAATGTAATTTTAAAATGTGCATTGTACATTCATCAAAATCAACCAAAGCAAAGTTCTGACTGCTGACAGCGTTGGCATAATGCTACAGGCATGAAGAATGATAATGCTGTTTAAGCAGGCGTTCAGACCGCTGTGTTTGGGGGGAGGTCTTGCCAGATGACGCTGTGCATGCAGAGCCAGAGTCGGCCTAAGGTGTGTATAGTGCTGTTTTGCTGTGTATGAATTATGCTGTACAGCTGTACAGTACACACAGTGTGTGTTATTGCAAGCTTGAAAAACAAGTTCTTCACATCTTCATATTTTTCATGTTGTTCACATTTTAAAAAGTGTTTTTCATGTTATTCATGTTGTTCATATCCCTTTTATTAATTTTTTTTTATCATTTTGTATATAACACTTTAAACTGCATTAGTGTAAAATGTGCCCTGCAGCTTGAACTAACTGTGTTGTCAATGGCTTCATGGTTGGCTTTGTCACCTTAAAGCAAGGTCCTGCATTCCAATTTAAATTTCACTGTCCAAACTCAAGTGAAGCTCAGGTGAGCTGAATACATTTCTTTGAGTTGGCCGTGTAATGGGCCCTGAATGTAATTCATAATGATATGCTAAAGCTCCCAATTCCTCCCCAGAACCCTACAGATGGATTGGCGTACTTTACCATCATCATTTAGAACATCAAAAATAAAACAAAGCTGTCTGTAAACTTGAATTACCACTACAAATATTACCATTACCACTTACCACAACCATTACATTATTATTTTAAAATTCTAGATGGAATTTGCATTGTGCTTCCCCCTCCCCTCGTTTTTCTTGCCACTGTTGCTAAGCGCTTGCTCATGGTGGGAATTGTTGGGTCTCTGTAAATAATATTATAAAGAGTATGGTCTAGACCTGCTCTATAGGAAAAATGCAATGAGATAACTTCTGTTATGAATTGGTGCTAAATAAATAAAATTTAATTGAAATGATGGTCAGATGGTCAGCTGGAAAGTAGCCAGGTATTGGCTAGCTGTGAAAACATGTTTTTTCCTGTAATGTAGCCTCAGAATAAAAACAGAAAATTAAACCAGTTTTAACCTTATATTCCCTGGTGACATAATTTCAGTAATGTAAATTCCTAAATGATTGCACTTTCTGCACTCCAACTAATCAATGCACCCAGCCTAGCTCTTTGCGCTAAAGCAGAAGGATCAAATGAAGGACAAAGGCTCATTTCACTCATACATCCCTTAAATGTTCTCTCTGTAGCTCCCCATCTCTGTCAGTGTACACACTGCAGCCACATTCCTCTTTCATCTCATCCATTCTGATTGCTACTCTTGCCTCTTAACGTTTTTCCACAAATGGGTTTGATTGCTGCAGTGAGGTGGAGTGAAGGTGGAATCAGGTGCAGGGCAGAGGCAGTGTGTCAAGCAGGTGTAAGAGTAAAGCAAAAAAAAAGATATGACTGGTTGTGTTACGGTCAGATAAGCAGAAGACATTGATATGGCAACATAATTATTGAGGTACAATGGCCAGCCCCACTCTGTTCCCACACTTTCACATTCCCCTGACTGATGGGTCCATTTTTTTTTAGCAGCCTGCCTGTCATCAGTAAACTTCTGGAAAGATTTCTCTATCAAGACTACACCAGCCTTGCATTCTAAACCATCTCTTAAGCCCTAGCAATTGTTTCAGTGTGATTCTCAACTGTGTGTGCAAGTCAAATACAGTGGCAGTGGTGCATTAGGTGAAGAAAGGCCAGGGCAGGAAAGAACAGAAATTCCACCATCTATGATTCCCTTGTTTTCCATTTCCTACATGGTACATCACTACCAAATCAGCTAATGCAGGATTACTCCTTCATTCAAAATGTTGCCTACTGACTTTCACACCATATTTTTCAGCTACTTGATCCAAATGCTGGTTGGTCCTGATGCAGCACTAATAGGTTGATCAGTTTCAATTATTGATTATGAATGAAAACTGCAGAATGTGACACGATCAGCTAGATCATTTTACTAGAGATGACATCTCACTCTGTTGGGTTTGTTGGAACTACAGAAACACTCAGTCCACTGATTGTACATTGGTGTTACAGAGTGGAGGTTCTTCCCTCACAAATGATATTTGGCAAAGTTTCATTTTTGCATGTTGTTAAGTTACTCACAGAATTTAGTAATTTAATTAGTGACAGCTGATATGACCTATCACGAGCAATGTTTGTCATTTTAACTGGTGAAAGTGACAGTCAGCTTTGGCTAGAAGTTGAGAAGCTGCTACCTGAATGTTTTGTACACTGCTCTGTGCTAATAAGAGTAAGCAGAGAGAAAAGATTAGATAGCAGATAAGTGGCAGAGTTTATAACCAATCTGTGTATTTTATCATTCCGGATGTCTGAGTCACTTGCACCACTGTGCCGAAATAATTTTTCACATTTGCACACTCTAATTTTCAGTTGCATATGTGAGCCCTTTGGGTTTTGTTGTTCTTTTTTCATTGTTGCCCTTCTGAAGGCACCCTACATTTTTGCAGAGCACCAGGAGAATTATTCATGTGCTAACCTTTACCTTCACTCACCTGCTGTGTTCCTGTTCCTCATACTGATGGAGACTGCTACTCTGCCCACATTGTGGCCCAGCACTTTATCGCTCTAATGCTAGTCGGCTAATGAAGGTTTTACCTATGGGGTCTCAGGTGCTAATCCCTGCTCATAGCTAAAGGACTAGCTGAGGACTCATTATAACCCTCAGAGAGGTCAGTTTAACAGGAGTCTGATAACAGCTTCCTGCTGCTCATTTCTCACTAATAGCCTCCTCTCAATCTGACCTCCTGACCTCTCACATCTATAGCCTCCCTTTCCATCCAGTCACTCCTGGCTCCTCCATTACCTTGCCAAACTCCACAGAAGGATGTGGCTACTTTACTGATGTAGGCCTGCACTGTTTGTTGAAGTTTAATGCTGGAGCTGCTGCTCTCACTTTTTCTGTCTGTCTGTCTCTTTTCTTTCTTTTTCTCTCTATCACCTCAGCTTCCCCCTCTCCTCTAGCCTTTTCTGAATGATGAACGAGGTAGCAGATATAAAAAGCTGACTGTGGTGGAGAGCGAGAGACTGTTAGCAAAGAAGTATTACAAAGACTTTCCTCTTTGATAAAGCTTATAGTTAGGGCTGGCTTGGGTGAGTCCTGAACCATCCCTTAGTTATGTTGCTGTAGGTCTAGGTTGTCGGGAGACTTCCCATGATGCACCTCTTTCCTCTCTCCTTCTCTTACTCTCCATCTGTATGCATTTTTATCCCATTACTGCATGCACTGTCAAGTTAAGTATAGCTTATTAAGATGATTATGAGACTGAGTATTTTGCACAGTAGTAATAGAAGTATGAATAAATATCAATAAATAGGGAACTTTAAACTGAAAAGAGTATATTGCACAGCAGTATTAACACAGAATATTGCACAATTATGTCAAGTATTGCAGAGATGTTAATGATCAATGTCCAGTTTAATGACTTATGATCATATAGACTAACACTTAGAGGGAGGAGTTAAAGAGTTTGATGGCCATAGGCAGGAATGACTTCCTGTGGCGCTCTGTGGTGCTTTTTGGGGGGATGAGTCTTCTGCTGAAGGTGCTCCTTTGTTTGACCAGCACGGCCATGGAGTGGGTGGGAGACACTGTCCAAGATGGCATGTAGTTTGGCCAGCAGCCTCATCTCTGACACCACTGACAGAGAGTCCAGCTCCACCCCCACAATGTCACTGGCCTTACGGATCAGTTTATTGAGTCTGTTAGCATCCGCTACCCTCAGCCTGCTGCCCTAGCATGCAACAGCATACAGGATAGCACTGGCCACCACAGACTCATAAAACATCTTCAGCATTGTTCGGCAGATGTTGAAGGACCTCAGCCTCATCACAAAATAGAGGCAGCTCTGGCCCTTCCTGTAAAGAGCTAGAGTGTTCTTAGCCCAGTCCAGTTTATTGTCTATGTGTACTCCCAGGTACTTGTAATCCTCTACAATGTCCACACTGACCCCCTGGATGGAAACCGGGGTCACTGGTGCCTTGGCCCTTCGTAGATCTACAACCACCATAACTAATAACTAATCAGTGTTAGTGTGTGGCTAACAGATAAACATGTCACAACAACAAAACCTCAGAAAAATACATCAGTAATGTCATGTGCAAAAGTTAAACAGTCCTCTGCTTAACTATATACACTGTTACTCTATGCTATACCCAGTTGTTACGTTACCCATCCATGGGAGGGAAAGGTTTTGGTGCTGCTATTAGCTGGCGCTCAGTTTTTTGTAGACTAGTCAAGCTGGGAAGAATTGTGGTTCCGCTGTGAAAGCGTCTTTTGCTGTGCAGTGTCCGCTTGTAGAGATCAGAGGAAGCCGGTCATTCAGTCTGTGGTTGTCCTTACAGAGTTAACAGCTCGGCGTTAACTTGCTTCGTGCTCCTGTTAGCATGTGAAGTTAGATGGCAGGCTTTGTGTGTGGCAGCCGTTGGCGCTAAACTTTGTTGCAGAGATCTAAGAGGCCTTTGCAGCGCTTTGGTAGATCAGGAGACTTTGGTTCTGCTCCGTGTTTCTGCTCCGAGCAGATTATATGGCGAAGCCAGGAGGAGAGAGAGTTCAGGTGGGTGTCTGCTGGTGAGCACAAATCATTGCTGACCTTTTATTGACCTGGTGACATCCGGGTCACAGGTCAGACTGGCCAATGCTGCATTCAGTGGCTCTCAGGATTGTGGGACAAAAGAGAATGCAGTATCCTAACAAAAGTGCAATCACCCAAATGAATTAATTCATCTTTGGAGTCACAGAAACCATGTCTTGGCCAGATCACAGCAATAATTTATGACTCAATGATCAACTAATTCAACACAGTGACCACCATCAAAAGATAAAAACATTGTGTAGTCTGATTTCAGTATTAGGTGTAGAGAATAAAACATATTGAGCTATCTAGGTGTATTATGGCTCAAAGGGAAATAGCCTGGTTTGGGGTGTGCTTGTTTTATTGACAAATGTCTCAGCCTGTCACTGTCATTATGGTGGTTGGGGATTGCTTGTACAACATATTACACTTGCTCTGTCCCTTTTCTCAAATGAGGATTTTTTTTGGCTTTAGTGACAAAAATGGTGAGCAGTAAACCCAAACTCATTTTGCAACATCACAGACACTATGTTTTTGTTTCGATGGCAATATTAGTTGGTTGGTCCACCACTATGGTCCAGACTGAAATATACAAACAATTTTGTACAGACATTCATGGCCCCCAGTGGATGGATCCTACTGACTTTGGTGATCCCCTGACTTCCTCTAGCGCCACCATGAGGTTCACATCTGTGGTTTTGAGTGAAATGTCTTGGCAACTTTTGGATGGCTTGCCAAATTCATGAAAAATGAATGAAGTAATAACTTTAGGGATCCCTTAACTTTTCATCAGGTCAAAATTTCATTTTGTCCAATACTTTACTACTTTCATTTACTTGGTTTACGACCAAGCACCTGCAAAACGAATTACATTCTCATCAGCCTCAGCTGTACTTTGCGTTCAGTGCTAATTATCAAATGTTAACATGCTGACATGCAAAACTATGATAATGAACATGGTAAATATTAGCATTAGCATTGTCATTGTGAGCATGCTTGCTTAGTACCGCATGCTGTCTTAGTACAGCCTCACAGGGTTGCTAGTATGGCTGACTCTTAGTGGTGTTCTACAGTCTTTGTAATCACCCTTGGTCACTCTTAATGTAGGCAGACTTCTTACACACAGAGCTGAAACCATCTTTGTGAGTGAATCATATTTCTTTCATAGCCACACCTTCTGTTTGAAGCTGACTATCTCTCTGTGTTAAGACGGTGTAGTCCCTCATTCGTCCAGGAGTGTTCTATCGTAGAAAAGGTTTCAGTCGTAGTCATCTGGACACTGTTTTCAGAATCAAGACGTTTCGGCTCCCATCCGGAAGTCATTCTCAATTGTGAAAAAATTGGACGGGAACTGGAAATTTAAGCTAATCTGAGTTACATAAGCCCTGCCCTCAGGAGGGAATCTGCCTGCGTATCTGTTAATAGCTAGTTTCACCTGAAACTGACCTAATAGTTTCAAGATGGCCCAGTGATCAGTAATCAGGCCTATTGTTCTCTGGCTGCATCTACTTCATCACTGTTAAGTGCCTGATTAGCATGTGATAGGCGTGACCAAGGTGATAATACACTCTGATAGACTTTGGGCAGATTAAATCTCAGACCACCATTTCTGTTCAAAGAGGGGTTCTCTTTCTTCACAAAAATGGCTTCCTTGACGCCCCGTTCAAACCAACTCTTCTCTCTACTAAGAATCTTCACCTCGCTGTCTTCAAATGTGTGGGCTCACGTTCACGCGTGAGGATGCAAAAGAGAACCGCTTGGCCTTTCTTGATTGTTCTACTCTCAGAGGAGAGGACGGAAAGCTCCAGATAGAAGTGTACAGGAAACCAACACATACGGATCAATACCTGCTCTTTGACTCACACCATCCACTACAGCACAAGCTGGGTGTAATCCGGACATTACAACACAGAGCCAAAGAAGTGCCCACAGGCTCAGAGGGTAAGAAGAAAGAGGAAAGGCATGTCCAGAATGCACTCTCAGCCTGTGGTTATCCTACTTGGGCTATCAACAAAGTTAAAAGAGCCAAAAAACAGGACAAAAGTGTAACTGAACCGAGAAGGAACGGTGTCTCCATTCCTTATGTATCTGGACTGTCTGAAAAACTACAAAGGATCTTTAGACAGCACGATGTTCCTGTCTTCTTTAAACCAGGCAACACTTTAAGACAGAAACTTGTTCACCCTAAGGACAAGTTACCCACACAAAAACAGAGCAATGTTGTCTACTCCATTCAGTGCAGTGAGAAAAACTGCAAAGAACGGTACATAGGCGAAACCAAACAGCCACTTCACAAAAGACTTTATCAGCACAGACGACACGCTAACTCAGGATTACAGAGCGCCGTGCATTTGCATTTAAAAGCTACAAACCACACATTTGAAGACAGCGAGGTGAAGATTCTTAGTAGAGAGAAGAGTTGGTTTGAATGGGGCGTCAAGGAAGCCATTTTTGTGAAAAAAGAGAACCCCTCTTTGAACAGAAATGGTGGTCTGAGATTTAATCTGCCCAAAGTCTATCAGAGTGTATTATCACCTTGGTCACGCCTATCACATGCTAATCAGGCACTTAACAGTGATGAAGTAGATGCAGCCAGAGAACAATAGGCCTGATTACTGATCACTGGGCCATCTTGAAACTATTAGGTCAGTTTCAGGTGAAACTAGCTATTAACAGATGCTCAGGCAGATTCCCTCCTGAGGGCAGGGCTTATGTAACTCAGATTAGCTTAAATTTCCAGTTCCCGTCCAATTTTTTCACAATTGAGAATGACTTCCGGATGGGAGCCGAAATGTCTTGATTCTGAAAACAGTGTCCAGATGACTACGACTGAAACCTTTTCTACGATCTCTCTGTGTTCATAGGATTTTCAATTTGTATATTCTTCCATTGTCATTTTCAGGTTTGTACATACGTAGATGTGTTTGCAGTGAGATCAGCCACGTCTCAGACTTTGTGGGGTATTGTTCAACTCAGTGTTTGTATGTTTCTCAGTCTCTCAGTTTTCTTTCCTGTAGACTGAAGCAGTAATCTCTGGAGATGAATGCTCTGATTTCAAACCCTTCAAAAGTCCATACACTCTTCCATCTGACACTTTCACTGTACTCTTTCACTTACCTACTCACTCTTTATTTTCTATCTCCACAGGGGATTGCTGTTTTGCTGTCAGGTAAATAGTGTAGTAGGGTTGAAATTTTCAGAAAAGGTTTAGTTTGACCTTGTCAGCAGAGTATAGTAAGGAAAGAAAAGTCTTCTGGTTGAGGACAGTAATCTTACAACTCAGCTGAATCTCTCATGTAATTACAAAGTGAAACCAAGGATGGATGATCAATTGGGCCAGAAGGGCCCAGGGGCCACACTGTTGGGTTAACACCTGGGTACAGGGGTGGATATCTTAAATATGAATGGCATAGTTAAATATAACACTTGAAAGTGAGTGAATAAATGGTAGTATAAGGGATGTTATCAGGGTTAACATTTTATTGTCTCAACTTATACAGATATAGTGATGTTTATGAAAATGTAGGCTTCATCACTAAACCACGGTCATGTACATTAAAACATGCACAGCTTTGAAGGAATAATGAAGCAAAAGAGCAGATGAGACATAGTAGTTCACAGTAGTTCATCACAGACTAACTCATTTGGACGTCATTAAAGGCTTATTACTGAGACGATTCTAATGGTGTATGCATTCCTAATGCACACAGGCACACACACTCACACAGTAGTCAGTGTTTACATGAAGCAATACTGCAAATTGGATGCATTTGCCTCCAGCTTTAAAAGGCATGTGGACTTTGGAGTAGGCAGCGATAAAAGGCAGTGCCTACCTAGTCAATTACAATGGCCTCCACTCCCTTGGATTAGTGCTAATGCTAATCACTGCCTTAATTAATCTTTTCCTAATTCCCAATTAAGCCTGAGACTCACTTCGTCTGGCTTGCTGAAATGCACTTCCCCAGGTACCCAGCAACCCTCAGGCCATTCAGGCTCAATCACCTTACACCTTACTGCAGCTAGAGTCAGGGCTGAAGAAGGCTGAGCTCTTTTAGTTTGGTATTTTATCATAGTCATCTCATTTATTGGTCTCAATGTACAGAGCTGCTGTTATAGAAGATAGCAGTCAGTTTGAAGGACTCTGTTCTGCTTCAGAACTCACTGTAAATAATGAAGTGATGTTTCTTGAGCTAGTTATCTCTAATGCAAAGTTTGGTCATATCTAACATGTTGTCATGATTACCAAAACACTTAAACTACTGTAGGTATACAGCATACCCATTGTCTTGTGTCTCAGGGATTCTATTGCAATATCACAAGAAATTTAGAATTTTCAGATAAAGTCTTGCCCCAGAGCAGTTTTAAGTGAAGAAGTTAAATGTAAACCTACAATAATTAAAATGTATAACATTTAACAGAAAAATTAAAAGCAAAATTAACAGCATAACCACTGTGTATAGGTAAATCAGAATCAATTTGTCACCCATCAAAATGGATCCCATACCACCTTGGTCTAGAGGACATGATTATTCCATTTCTCTGGAAAAAGCCATTATAGTGAATAATATAGACTGGCCAGAATCAGCTGAAAGTGTAATGAAGTGTCTATGCATATAATTTACTAAAAAGTGGATTTAGTGATAAGTTACTCTTCAAGTGCTCTTAATGTACTTGATGTTTCTCCTCACCACTGCTGAACACAGGGTAAATCCCTCAGTAGCACCTCCACGCAAACAAATAGAACAGGTTGCCACCATTACCCTCTCTTAACACAGACACACACATGCACACACAAACACTCACACACACACACACACACACACTCACTGGTTCCCCATACAGGTCATCCAGAGTCATCCTGGAAGCTGCTTCAGCAATACTCAGGCTGAATATCTTATGAGCTTATCTTCAAAAGCATGGGAGCAAATGGAGTGGCTTTTCACTAACATGCTAAAGATACCTCTGTGTGTGTGTTAGCATTAGCCAGCAGCACTCATGTGAAAGCCCAGGAGGATTCCACATGGATAGAAGCTTCTTTCTGAAGAGAGTAATCAGCCACTTAGATGATATGGCAAGTAAATATTACTGCTTAAGTTGGCTAATAAAGAGCACTCAACACAGTCACACGCAGACACACACACACACACACACACAGATCAGTCATGTACAAATGCCTAGGCCACACACAGCAACCTTTGACTGAGCTGCATGATGACAAACTGCCTCAGCTCATCCTGGCTACACCTTCTTCTCTTGCCAGTGACAGGTGGGCTTCTTTTGTGGATGAGGAGAGACTCATTCAGAAACACCCAGAACTCTATAGCTCACAGTTCCAACATTATATGGCAGAAAAACACATTGTCTGGTAAGCTATACCTGTAGAGATTGGCTACTGAGGTGAGGACTGAGGAATCAAGCAGTGGAGGGTGCTCAGAACATCCATATTTCTAAGGCACTATTAATTAATTAACTATTATTAATTATTTTCAATGGCAAGGCAGCCAATTTCTTAAGCTTAATATATAATGCTTCTGCATAAGCTGTTCACGCAAGGAGTTAAGAAGAGTGCTGCCGTAGATACATACAGTGTAGACTCCGATTTATAGTTCACCGTCAGATTTCTCCTGTTGATATCACCACTGCAATACTAAACAGGTGTATCAAATATGATCAAGCTATATCCTGCGATCATGATATTTCCCACAGTAACTGTTTACATTCTGTCATTTACTGTCATACACACATGAAGGTTTGCCTTGCTTCATTGCTGACAATGAGACTATTCGCCATATTTATGTTGTTTCATTCAGAAGGAGTCACTGTGAGCAGAAGGTTTGCAGTGGAGATGCTTATGTGTGTTATTGAAAAGGAGAAGATAATGGAGCCTTTTTTCAGCTTAATTTACGTTGTCTGCTGCTGCCAAATCACCATTCTTGCGTAGTATATCTGTAGCCACTGTAGCCCCAGTGTGTAGTTAAATTTTTTAGGAGGCGCACGTCAGCTACGTATACAATTCTAGCAAAAATTGAGCAGCACCAAAGCAAAGTTTCTTAGAGCAGCAAGAACAACCATCCAAATTACAAAAATAATAATAATTCCCACTTCATTCTAGTAGAATGTATCTGCACTGATAGTTTTGGTTTTATATGTCCAGATTTTGTGATGTACTGGGTGGAAGCAAAAACACAGATAAGTATTGGGTCTGAATTTAGTTTGTAGTGCTCACAGCATTGAAACATTTTTTAAGTAACATGACTTTTGAGAAACACTCCTGTGGTTACTATGGATAATGACAGTCCTCACTTAGGAACTACTTTCTACCAAAGAAATAGTCCCTATGGAACCTGTTGACAGTGTGTTCTGTGGGTTTTTCAGAGAAACAAGGACATACTTTTTCATGTCAAAGCAGGTAGCTTTTGAACATGTTAAAGAGCATTGTGCTAATAGTGAAAACTGTGGATATATACAGGCCATATGACGTGTCGATGCATTAAGGTAGCAGTCTCTGTCTTCCCTCACTATTTCAGTCCTTGTTGTGTTGAGGACTTCTGACATTAGAAGGAAATTACAGAGTGAAAGCTCTCTTTATTCTAGCTAAAAATAAAAGTAATTGGCTGTGCTGCTGCAGTAAAAAACAGTCTTGACATTATTTTTTATGGGATTGTTTTCTTGCACTAGCTGTACAGTAAAGCCATGTCTGGATAATTAAAAATAAATAAATAAACAGAAAGTATTTTGCTAGTACTTCTATTCCTGTGTGCACTGACTTAAAGGTGAACTGCTGTAACAGAAGAGTTTCCCCTCGGGGATCAATAAAGTATTTCTGATTCTGATTTCTGATATTTGTTCTCTTTTTCTCTTCCTCCACCAGGGGTGATCTACACCACCGATATGCTGGACCGCGAGACCAAGGACTCCTATTGGCTAACGGTGTATGCCAGCGACCACGGTGTGGTTCCCCAGTTCACCACTATCGAGGTGTTTGTCCAGGTGGAGGATATTAACGACAATGCCCCGCTGACCTCAGAGCCGCTGTACCGGCCCTCAGTGCCCGAGAACTCTCCTCGGGATGTTTCTGTGATCCAGATCCAGGCCCAGGACCCTGACGCCACGCCCCACGCTGCTGCTGACAGGCTCAACTACCGCATCATCAGCGGAAACCCACAGAACTTCTTCACAATCAACACCCGAAATGGTGAGTAATGGTGTGTCTGTGTCTGTGTCTGTGTGAGTGAAAAAGGCACTGCTGTATCTCAGGTTGAGCAGAATGCAGACTGAAAACAATTAGTCTTAATGTGTAGATGATGATTTCCAGGGAGAAAGCTAACATGACGGATGACAGTTTTGAAGGTGCAGCTTGTTTCAGGCTGCTTCAGTGACTGGGCTGTAAGCTAGAACTTTGATCAGGTGGTTTCCTCTGATTCAGTGATGGACAGTGTTCATTTTGTCAGCAAACACTATGATGCAAAATATTTGCTGACTTTTGTGCCAATTATGAAAACAAGATTAAAACTACATATAACCTTTGATCTCTAATCTATTAAAATTTAAAATTTCCATCAACAAAAAACAAAAAAAAAGGGAAAGAAAAATTCTACATTTGGATGAGAAGATAGATGGAGAGATGAGGGCA
The DNA here is from genome assembly GCF_020085105.1 of Siniperca chuatsi. Lineage (NCBI taxonomy): Eukaryota > Metazoa > Chordata > Actinopteri > Centrarchiformes > Sinipercidae > Siniperca > Siniperca chuatsi. The sequence continues at coordinate 887,151 of NC_058048.1, forward strand.
AAAATGACCATAAACTGTACAGAGAGAGCTGGAGAACTTCATCAGAGTGAGGAGGACTTCACCAGTGCTGTTCTGCACTATAACTGTTGTTTTGCGCTGTTTAGGATCAGTTTAGTATTTATTATTATTCCTCCCATTTGCACATATGATGTTAACAGTCCTGATTCCAATCAAAAATATCAAATAAGTTTACAATAATTTCAATGTTGTCAACAGTTCCAGTTTTCTGGGGTTCATGACGTTTCCTCATTACTGGCATTTCATTGGGTGATGATAACGCTACAGTACATACATCTAATTGGAGGAACTTGGTGCAGCACTAGTGTTGAGGGAAATGATACAAATAGTATCTGTATAGTGTGCGTGTGGGATGAAGCAGAAGAAGTGAAGAGAAGGTGGAGAGGGCGGATGCTGGGAGAAACAACAACAGCTGCTGCAACATTGTCTGGGAACTTGAGCACACACATCCCCTCTGCACACTGCCCCACACAGTTTATTCTGCAGAAAAGGCTTATGGTGGAGAGAGGGAGATATAATTGGCTGCTGCTATATTTATCTTTTCTTTAGTCAAGATCCCTTTTCTTTGAATTTGATAATATTCCACCCATTTGTCTCAAGCAACTACTCCTCTTTCTCTCTTTATGCCTTTATTTAAGATATTCTTTTACTTTGCTTTCATGTTCTCACTTTCTGTCATCCTCTCATACACTGATTTCCCTCTGACTTTCTCCTGTCTTCTCTTGAAAGCTGTTTTTTTAGCCACGTGTCTGTCTCTGTCTTGATGGCGGATGTTGAATATTTGATTTTGTCCTTATGAAACATTAATGAGGGACTGCAGAACATTCATAAACCTGTATCACTCTTCCTCTCTGATTTACACATTTTCGTTATGTTTATTTCCTCTGTCCATCTGCCTGATTGTCTTTTTCACTCTCTGTTCATTCTCTTCTTCTCTAATTCTAACCTCATTCTCTTTCTGTGGTGTCATAGTGATCCTCAGTGTGGGAAGCACAGCACAGTCCATTTGGATGTTATGTCATTGTAACTACAGCAGTAGTTGACAGGCTGTGGCTGTGAAGCTACTCTTACAGCTTATTTTACTGAGGCTTTTGCACTTTGTTTAAGACAAATTCTAGAAACACACTGAGCTATTCCTTAAGGGAGCTATGCTAGCAAAGCGGGTCTTCAGACTATAAACCTCTTGATAGATTAGATTTTCCCTTCTATTTTTACCCTTAAGTAGCAAATTCAACTTATTCCACACTGTCTGAAAGTATGATATATATTTTGAATCAACTTGTTCAGCTCTGAAATGTGTTTAGAGTCTTTACTCTCCAAAAATAATACTTAACGGTGAAAAAGTTTTCAGACAAAGATAATTTTTTCATAGTCACCTAATATTAAATTACATGTAAAATTTTACAGGAAGTTCAAATGCCCAATCTGACATTTTTATCCCACTACCATAAAGCTCTCTGTCTCTCTCTCTTTCTCTCCGACTTGTTACGAATTAAATCTCCTTAATCCTCTAGATGACTGGGATAATTAACAAGGTTCACTTATTCACTTCTTATGGAGTTTTCAACTACATCTCATGTAGTTGAGGTATGGGATTTGGCTCATACGAGGTGGTTGTATATTGGGGGAGATGTTAATAAAAATGCATAGTAGTACACAGCATGAAAACACGAAAACATACTCAACAATAAAAGCAATATAACAAGCAATGCATAAGTACTAAGAAATGCATAATAGTACACAGCATAAAACAGCAAGTGAAAACTACAATTTATAAAGCGGAAACAGATACTTACAGATAAAACAAAATTAAAAGACAAATGAAAACAATAGGGATTATAAGCAGCAAACTTATAAAAACACCAGCCTATACGTATAAGTTTTTGAAAATGCGGTACAGACTCAGCTGACCTCACAGTGAGGGGGAAGCAATTCCACAGTGTTGGAGCTACAACGCTAAAAAGCATGGTCCCCCTTTGTTTTGAGCCTTGACCATGGGACATTTAAGAGCAATTGGTCCGCAGATCTTAGTAATCTTAGTGCAGAGTATTAGGTTACAAGTTAAGAAATATAAGCAGGAACAATGCCAGAGAGGGCTTTGAATGTGATCAGGAGAATCTTAAACTGAATTCTGAAGCTTACAGGAAGCCAATGTAAGTGGGCCAGAATGGGGGTAATTTGCTCTTTGTTTAATGTTTGTCAGAATCCTGGCTGCCGCATTCTGAACATTGCATTTGAAGTCAAGCAATTGCAGACTCACTTAAATAGAAAATAAGGAGTTACAGTAATCCAGGCAGGAAGAGATAAAAGCATGTATGATTTGCTCTACAATGTTCTTAGACAATACTGAATTGATTTTGTCAATATTTCTGAATTGCAAAATGCAAGACTGAACCAATTTCTTAATGTGATATTATATAATGTGAAAATTCTGATTTTGAACACAACATAAAGATTTCTAGCAGATGGTGTTATAGTCCTGGCTAAATACCTGAGGTATGGACTAATGCTCTTTGAAACTTGGCCAATGACCAAGGTTTCTGTTTTGCCCGTATTCAGCTGCAAAAAATTCAGTGACATCCAATCTATGATAGCAGTAAGGCAACAGTGTAGAGTATCCAGATTTTTAAAGGGTAGTCAGATTTAAATGATACATAAAGCTGGTTGTTGTCTGCATAACAATGGTAGGCAACGATCTTAAACTGACGAATAATATGACCAATGGGGAGCATATACAAGCTGAACAAGATGGGACCAAGGATTGTATCTTGTGGAACCCCACACGACATACAAGCCGACAATGAGACAAAATCATCAATAGTCACCCTTAAAGATCTCTCTGTAGGGGCAGTTCCATCTATGCCAACCCAGTGCTTTAGTCTATCCTGCAAGATGGTATGATTGACGGTGTCAAAGGTGGTGGACAAGTCTAACAATAGGACGGTGTAGTCCCTCATTCGTCCAGGAGTGTTCTATCGTAGAAAAGGTTTCAGTCGTAGTCATCTGGACACTGTTTTCAGAATCAAAGAAAACAGTGTTCAGATGACTACAACTGAAACCTTTTCTACGATAAAGTCTAACAATACTAAAATGGAGCGATGGCCAGAATCTGCATTTATAAGAATATCGTTAGTGACTTTCAGCTATGCAGCTGGCGAAAACCAGAGAATGTTATTAGCTTCCACTATTTCAAGGAGTAGTTTAGCAACAGCCTTTTCAATAATTTTAGATCGTAGAAAAGGTTTCAGTCGTAGTCATCTGGACACTGTTTTCAGAATCAAGACGTTTCAGCTCCCATCCGGAAGTCATTCTCAATTGTGGAGATGGTCTGGGAACTCAGAAATTTAAGCTACTCTGTGTTGCTTAAGCCCTGCCCTCAGGAAGGAGTCTTCCTGAGTGCTGTTTACCCTGCCTAGTTTCACCTGAAACTGACCTTCTTTTGTTTCCATGATGGCCCAGTAACCAGCCCTATTGTTTTCTGGCTGCACCTCCCTCATCACTGTTAAGTACCTGATTAGCATATGATTGGCCTGACCAAGGTGTTAATACACTGTGGTAAACCGTTGGCAAATTGAATCTCAGACCACCATTTCTGTTTAAAGAGGGGTTTTCTTTTTTCACAAAATGACTTCTTTGACTATCCAAGGATTTCTGCACAAAATTCTTCAATACAAGATGGTGTAGTCCCTCATTCGTCCAGGAGCGTTCCATCGTAGAAAAGGACACTGGGCACTGACACTGCACAATGATTTTTGAGACAAAGGGTAATTTAGAAATTGGGCTGTAATTGTGAAGGAGTGAAGTTTCTTTTTTTCTTTTTTTTTTGGAGGCTTTTTGCCTTTATTTGATAGGAACAGCTGAAGAGAGACAGGAAATGTGGGAGAGAGAGAGGGGGGATGACATGCAGTAAAGGGCCATGGGTTGAATTCAAACCGGGGCCGCTGCGGTAAGGACACAGCCTTTTACATGGGCGCACGCTCTACCAGGTGAGCTACCAAGGCACCTCCAAGCCAAGTTTCTTTAAAAGAGGCTTGTTTGAATTAGTCTAGGGAAAAAACGGAGGACAGAGACTCATTTAGAGAGAAGACAAGGGGCAGTGGCTTCTAATACCTCTGAAAAATCTGGGGGGTAGATTGTCAAGACCACAGGAGGATAAGTGCATGTGTGACACAATATCAAGCAGATTCAGAGAATCAGAGAAATAGGGGTAAATTCACTCAACAATATGGGGGAGGTGTCTGGAGAATTTATACATGAGGCAGGGGACATTATAGAGGCTTTAATACCCTTAACCTTCTCAACAAAGTAAGCTTATAACTTATCACAATCTTCAACAGAAGAGGCCGAAACAGTTGAAGGAGCAGGGTTTACAAGTCGATCAATGGTGTTAAACAGTCTCTGGTGTCAGATGTGAATGTCCTCCTTGATCTTTCTCTGGGCGTTCACTGACTTCTGCTCAATGACCGCTTTCTAATCGATGATTTGAGCGGTTTTGATCTGGTCTAGATCTGCCCCCATATACGACCATGTACACCACCTGTTATCAGGTGACTGATATTTTGAAAGTGTTTACTTTCAAACATTCTCGTGTACTTTGCTCAGTCTAACTCTGTTGACATGTTCCACCATTGCGATTCATTTGTAAAAGAGTTCCACAGTTTTGCTGATGATCCTGTATTATCACTATAATCATTGCTACATCTTGTAAGCTCAGTTTTGGAAACTTTAGTCTAAAACTCAGCTCTTGAGAATGGACTGAACATATACAATACATATCAGATCCTAAGGAGTTTTAGTGATGTAAATAGGGGATAGTTTTAAAAGTATCAACAGTTTTTCATCTAGCTGAGTGAACTGTGTCTGTCCCGTGCATCCTGAATATGTCACTGTTTTAACCCTCCTGCCTAATAATTTTACTTTTTTTTGTTATTTTGCAACAGCTTGGGGCTTGTCATTTAAGATCTAATCAAAGTAACCACAGTGCATCTGGCTGCACTTTGACAATATGTGTCACTCAAATTAGAGAGTGCAGATGGAACACATACCTGCAGCCTTCAGATGGCTGTAAAGGGAATTAATCAACTGAAACTGAAGGCCTTCATACAGTATGCAAACTGCTGATGGCAGATGTTGGGAACAATTATATATTCATTTACTCCACCTTCCTTGATTTGTTCTGTACATTTAGATGTGTCTAGTGGTTGAAGAATATGAAATGAAAGTTAAACATACCATCAAATCATTAATTAAAGGGGTTTATGTGATGTTAAAGAGGTTTATGTAGGTGTTTCTCCACCAATTAAATTGATCAAAATAGCTCATGCAACCCAGTACGAATTACGTCCATGCTGGATGATTCCACAGGATTTATACCCAATGCCGATGTTCAGTGCCAGGAAATGCAGGAAGTAGTATTTATGTAGCAAGTGGGAAAGTAAGGGTGTGGAGGTTGGAGTGGTGGCCATGTAGAACATCTGACTTTCATGCAAGAGATCCAAGTTTGTGTTCTGTCATAGATCGCAGAACCTCTTTCCCCATCATTCCAGATCTATTGTCCTGTTTGTCATTCCATATAATTCTCAGTCTCACAACAACAATTAAGCTTTTGGCTGCCAGTTAACATACATTCAAACTATGAGCCCAAGTAATTTTTGTTAGGTTTGCATTCTATTTCCTACAATGAGAGACTGCCTACAGTCCAAATAGAATATATCTTTATTGTCATTGTGCTCAGAACAATGAAAGACTGTTAGCAGCTCTTCAGCAGTGTGGAGCATAAAAGTTCAATAAATAAAAGCAAATAAAAATATTAGCAAAATATATACAAAGACAAGCGTTAAAAGGAGTACAATGGTGGTAAGGTAGTTACATCTAGGGTCATAATGAATGTGTGTGTGTTTGTCGGATGGCGTTATTGCAGTGCAGTCCCAATGACTCGCTGAGCCGCCTTCACCACCGTTCCCGCTGGTCTTCCCCAGTGCAGCTGCCATACCACACTCTGCAGCAGTAGCTGAGGAGGCTCTCGATGATGACGCAATAAAAGTTCACCAGCAAGCTTCTGTGGGAGGTGGGACTGTTTTAACTTCCTAAGGAAGTATAGTCTCTGCTTCTTCACATGGTGAGAGATGTTTGTAGACCACGTGAGGTCTGCCGTGATGTAGACTCCCAGAAATTTGACGTTCTCCACCCTCTCTACCTCCTCCCCCCCGTATGCAGAGGGCAGGGTGCTCAATTTGCCTTGATTGTGGCAGATTAGAGTACCTCTGTAGAAAGTTAATCATATAGGAATGGTAGAAGGTAATGTACATAGTGATAGTGGGTGTGGAGGAACACACTCAAGTGTTGCTCTGACTGACTTTAATTCCTTCCACAGTGATTAAAACATTTGGTGGCATGCATCTTCCAGGCTTCTTCCCACTTCTTGTCCTCCATTTTTGGCGTTATTTGTCAATTCGATTACCACCCCTGTTATTTCTTCCTCGGGTCTCTTATCCTCTTTCTCATTCCCAATCTTATTGCAGCAATTAAGCTTTTGGCTGCCACGGTACAGAGGAGGAGAGAGAGGGCTCTGTGTGTGTGTGTGTGTGTGTGTGTGGATTACCATTAGGAAAGCTTTTCGTAGGGAAGACAGGCTCTCTCGGTGTTAAGCAGGGTTACTTATCCTGACTAAATGACCAGCATTAAGCCTTGATTTCTTTATTATTAAAAGGCTGTTCTTTTTCAGCAAAATCCTGCTTCATAGTCATACACTTCCTATATCCCCACTGGGAGCACCCATAGACAGAATAGGCAATGGCCAGCCAGAATGGGCACCAAAGAGGAGAGATTTTTAATGTATTTAATTAATTCAATGAATTGATTTTTATGGTTCCTGATATACTAGTTTCTTTAAGTCAGAGTACAGTCCGACACACATATGGCTGGATTAACTTGTTAGGGTGCTCCAAGGCAAAAGTTTGCTATTGGGCCCCTAGGGCATTGGGCAGATGCCCCCTTACCCCCGCTTGGTATTTGTACGCAAACATTTCATTTATAAATAAACCAAAACTGCCAGACAGCCGGTGGACAGTTTGGGTTGGCCATATATAAAACTGTTGAAGAAAAACTTGTACTGAAGAGATGTCCTAAGTTGAATAAAAGAATAACTCTATGAGCCCCAGTTGTCGTTACACAAATATATGGATTTATTACAAACAGATCTGTCGACAGAAGCTTTGAGGTAGCATGTACACATGGGCACAGCGAACACAATACTTAGTTTACATCTAGAAGGTACACTTCTTATAGCAGAACGGTGGGTGGTGGTTTACAGGTTACATCATCATAAAGATGAGACGATCGAAAGAGATGATCAAAATAAATGAAATACAGTATAAAAACAGAATGAAAAAATAATAAAACAATGAAAGTAAGGGGTCCTCTTATGCCCATGCAAAGGACAATCTTAACACTCAACTGTACAGATCAGCCGCTGTGGTCTGGAACTTCTAACCTTCTCACCCAGAGGAAAGACAAAAAAGAATGAAATCATTATCATTATTTCAGTATTTCATTATCATCATTATCATCATTATCATCATTATCATCATTATCATCATTATCATTATCAATAATCATTATCCAGTTTTAGAAATCAATTTTTCCACTCGTGATTTTTCAACTTCAGGTGATTTATATTCAATGGATTACAAACACTTTCTTTCTCCCTCAGCTCCCAATTCATTTACCAATAACTAAGGGTTTTTCATAGATCAAACTTTCTATTTTAGATTTCCTTTATCAAACTACTGTCTAATGGAGAACAGCTCAACTAGGTGATAATCTTTATTAGCAGAATCTGAATCATCATCTGAATAATTGTGCCTTACAAGATGAGCGGTAGGTAGGGTTTTATTGTGATCAGGGGAATAAAAATTAAGATTGGCTTAGCCATAATGTTAGTAATAGTCTTTTTAACACTTTATTTAATAACAGTGGATACTCGGGCACATATCATTTTCATTGTTTTATCAAAACAAAACGCACAATAGAGGATCCCCGTGGCCCCAATAGTCCCATTAGGTCACCTACTGGATCAAATCCATGGACTTAATGCAATTAAGCTAAACCTTGTACCGCTTCCTGGACTACATCAGCTACAGTGTTTCATTTAAACACATTTATAAATGGGCGATTAAGACGTTACATTCATTTTGGTGACTTTGAAACAATTGTTTGTTCCTAAATTTATCAATATTGGACTGTGCATGAGCCATGTAGGGGTCAGATCAGAATTAATGCAAAAGCAGAACTATTCTAACAAAAATGAACATTCTAGCACTGAAAGGGTATTGAAAAATCTCTAAGGTTATTTAACACCTGCTCCCAATTAGTTCCCAATCACAGCTAGTATATAAGCCCTGCACTCACCTCAGTATGTGTCCGACCTTGTTCGAATTTAGGACTCTCCATGCCACTTGGCATAACACTTATATCTCTCTTCTCCAAGTGTTTCTCCAGTCCCCAGCGCTCTCCTGTCTCCAGTGCATTCTCCCTCCTACAGACTTCCTTCTCTCCATACCTACTCTTTCGGGCTGTTATCAAATAAAGAACATTGTTGTCCATCTCGGTGTCCCCTGCCTGTCTGTTCCGTAACATGAACATGCTCAATTCAAATTACTTTTAGCATAGAAGCTACACTTGTTGTTTCACAGTTATCTGGTCCTGTCATAGATTAGCAGCTCTGTATTGTGTGTGGAAACTCAGTACCTTATGAACACGAGAGATACTGACACCTGGAGGTCAATAATACTGATATGACAAAATCAACTATTTCTCTCTGTGAGTCTGGGATCAGAGATGAGTGATGTCCTGGAAAATAATAATCTTTGTTAGTTTCATAGAACTCTCCAGCCAAATCATACCAGTCATACATTTTCCATTCGACTGCAGTCAAAGGAATTGGAGTTAACATTGGAGAGTGAGTTGAAGTTGGTAGTTGTTGACACACCCAACAGTCAGTCAGATTTCTGTTGTTTGCATAGCCCAGTATCAAGTGCATAGCCGGATTTAGTAATGTCATGGAAGCTGTGTTTCTCTTGCTGGGGGCCATGTTTTGATGGCCAGCAGCAAGCAGTGTTTTCTTCTGTGTGATCTGTCTTATGTCCCAGTGGTGCTTCAGTCAAAGTACTCTGAGCATTGTGAAAGAGTCATCCTCACAGTCACCTGAGCATCCATTCATTGGGGAGCCTCTCATGCAGTCATCCTATAGGTAGGCAATGTTTCCCTCTGGCCACAACTGCTTGTTGGCACCGTCTGTGCACTCGCTTCCCTCGACTGGATCTCTCATTGCGTGGCATAGATCCGCTCTGGCATTCCTTCCCCCCTTAGGACGGTTCTCGTGGTTTAGCAGCACTCGGCATGGACCTCTCCATCTAAGAGAAGAAGTGTTACAACCACAACAAACACAAACACAACATCTGTTGGCTTAAAAGGATAGATAGCCCCTTTTTCTAGGTTCTGGCATGTCTGTAAAATCTATAAGTGAAAGTTTGACAGAATGTTGGCTAGGGTTCGCACATTCATGAATTTATTTTATATTATTCATTAAAGTTATTTATGATTCTTTGATAATTTTGATAGCCAAATTGAATTGATTGCACCTACACAGTTTGGTACCGCTTTAACCATTGTGAACCCCAACAAATGACTAGGGGGTGCAATGACCTGCTTGAAATATAAAGCTATGGCCAAAAATGGCTAGGTCAGTATGGCAAATGGATTACATATGGGCTGATTGTTAAAAGGTACCTTGCAGCTACGGCTGTGATCCCACAAGCAGTCTCTTCTCACCCCAGGAGTTGATTACGAGCTATCCTAAGGGAAGGTAGACTTCCTGGATCTTTGGGTGTTTTTGAACCCTCCACAGCTGCGCGCAGATTCACTTGTGTAGAAGGTGGACGGAATATTTAAGATCCCAGAAATTTGCAATAGTACTCTGACAAAGAGGAATGAGATAAAGATCTCTTTACAATACTGTCTACTTTATTTTTCAGAGCTTCTGGTTCAATTGCATCAGTTTAAAATTACTATTTTAGACATTCTGCCATTATTGTTCTGGGCCTTATTACAAAGGGACCAGATGGCAGTTCCAACCGGTTATGCTTCACAAGGCTGTTTTTTCTTCTGGTTTGATATGCATCTGTCTACAATTGTTTGAGATTTGTGTGATGCCTGGCGCAAACCATGAACGAATAACCTTATTTATCCCATTTACCTCCCCCTTTTCCTACATGTGTGAAACCGTGTGCAACCTAGACTAACACATGGAGGAAGGACTTGAGATGAGTTCAGCAGGGCTTGTTTAGCAGCACAGTAAGATAACATGTTGCTTTCAGATTATTAATCTACTAATTAGCTGACTCAGTATCATCAGCACACTTTACAATAGCTAATTGTGAAGACAAGAAAATGGATTTAAATAGGTTGGATAACAAGAGCTGAATGTTGGATAGTTTTACTAAATGATGCCATGTAACTAAAATACATATATCGAATCAGTGAAAAATGGTGGCAGTTTGGCTCTCAGCTAAAATACAGGCATGTATTAGTGCCTACAACTTAGCTCATTAAGCCGATGTTTTAGGGGGCAAAGCATGCACCTCCACTACATTTATTGAACAACTTTAGTTACTTGTAGATTCAGATTATTGATACAAGATATAGTCAGCAAATAAATGATGATGTATAATTAAAATTAAAGATAAAACTTTATTGATTCTCAGGAAACTGCCCAGCAGTATATGAAGTACTTAAAATGAATTACACCTTTACCAGCTGCAACGTTAAAGTGAAGAACACATTAAAGCAACAATAATTCTAATTTATATATATATATATATAAATAAATAAATAAATATAAAAATTCTGAAATGGGCCATTAATAGTGTGTACTTATGGTACTTTAAGTGTGTTAAAGGCTAGTACTTTTGTACTTTTACTTAAGTCAAGTTTTGAATAATTCTTCCACCTCTATCTGTATCACTAGTGTCTCACAATCATGTGCAATAAATATCAAAGTCAATCAATGGGAGCTATGTAGTGAAGCAGGGCTCTATGAATAAAATAATAGTTAGACAGACTGGTCGCATTGTAACCTGATCTGAAGCAGCCGATATGCGGTGGGCAACATAAGTTTTCAGAATGTGCTATATAGACGCGATATAGCAAAGACTTCACAACCGAAGTCCATCATAATAGCCGTAGCTGTGACAGCTCGCAAGCAGGCATCCCCTGCATTAAGGAGGAGGCAGTTTAGAAGAATAGAAAGCCATCAGACAGTAATGAGAGCCCTATTTCTGAACCAAGATGCCCCTGATGAAGCCGTTTGTCTCCAAAAAAGGAAGATAATTGTCTGGTGCTGATGTGAGAGCAGCCTTCAAGTCTCTGAATGCAGATGGCATTGGTTCCATTCATTGAAGGGGTTCAGATGCAGAGTTCAGACCATGCAGCATAAATGACAAAGTTCATTTCAGTGGATCCTTGAATCCAAAGCCTGCAGAGGGAGCACATCTCTGCTTTGGTATGTGGAGGAGGCGAACATTTTTTTAAAACTTCCCCAGTTAGGTGATCCAAGACAATAACAATGACAGTTGGGCGAGTGATGCTCTGTGACCTCTTTCAGTCAAAATATTTCAGGAGGAATCTATTAACATGCCTTCTCAGAAACAACATGCCTCGATCGGGTCAACAAGGTCAAAAAGTCTCTCTTTTACCTCTGAGGCTTATTTTGTAGGAACAACACAATACTATCAGATAGTTAATGCTGAAAACAACCACTGTCAAAATTTAGAGTCATGAGGCTATAAGGCCAAATTAGAATTAACATTACTAAAAATTGGAATTGCAGCTAGAACAATCACATTGACAGCTTCCAGATCTTGAACAAAGCACCATTCTCCAGGTTTGTTTAGCTTTAGAGATTGGAATGTATTATTTGCTAGAGGCAGGTGTCTTAACACCTTGCTCTAGAAGAGGATCAATAAGAGATTCAAAGCCTGTTTTTATTTGTTTTATTTGAGGTATCTGATATGGTTTAAAGTGTGACAAAACTATATTTGGTTTCAAAGTTATTTTGTGTGGAGGAGCTTAATTCCAAAGTCAACATTGTTTTTGAGGAACATCTGCTAATTCTAGGGGAGCCCTAGTTCACTTTAGGAACTGGTGAAATCTTTTCAAAAGAAGTGCTTAAAGGCTCACTGTGTGGTAAACTAGTAGTCACTCTGTGTCTGTGGTGTAAACATCCAAAAGGTGCCTGTGTGTTATCAGACAGCCTGCACCTTGAGTTCCAGTTCACAAGGTTAAAATGTGTGGGACTGACTGAAAAACTGTAATGCTATAGCAACGGAGTAGTGTCACATGCAGTCTGTTTTAGCCCAGTCAAACTGGTCAGAGAATACAAGCTCCAAATATACTATCAGAAATAGAGAAACTCACAGCAATCAAATTTAAAAACAAAATATAGCTCAATGGAATAGGTTTTGCTATTGGCTTGATATGGAACTCCAACAACAAGTGTGCAAATTTTACACATTTGGAAGAATGGAAGAATAACTATACTGCCAATCAACATATCCAGCTCATGTAAATTAGACAATTAATACTGATTTTTGCTTGACATCGCTATGTTTTGTTATGATCCACGCACAGCATTTGTTATCTTCATCCACACCACAATGCTGATAAGCTTCTGTGATGTGTTGTGACATGAGATCAGGGACATTCTGATTTTGCAGTCCTGACTGTTTGCCTGATAGTAGCAGATTGATCATTTTGCTTTACGTCTTTACTGTTATCATCCTGTGGTGATAAATATTACCAGTGTAAAATTGCACTCGGAAAAAGAAAGAAAGGAGTAGGTCCATTAAATCTGTGTAAATGTTACTGTGTTACAATTTTTAAAAGGGAAGCACCTATTGATGATGATGATAATGTTGTATGATAATATTAATTTAAAGAACACTTTTTTTCACATTTATGCTACGAAATAAAGTCCATCAAAATATTAACATATACCCTGGTGAAACAACCTTGCGTCTCAGTAATACAATAAAAGTAAAACAATAAACTCCTTTTCTATAGATGAACATTTGCAGTCAATGCATACAACTGATTATCATCTATATAACATCTTCCTCAATAAAGCCTTCCTACAATTAAACAGAAAACAGTACAAAACTCAGATATTTACACAAAATGAGCAACAATAAGTAAAACAAACACACATGAAGGAAAAAAGAAGGCACCACTACGTTTCCGAAGAATGCAGAGGTTGTTTACTTTGCACAGTGAGGGACATGACAAAATACTCTTCTATTTGTTTTGCAATAATATCAGCAGGAGTAGAATACCTGATTGAATTAGTGGATTTTTGACTTTCTGTCTCTCCCTAAGTACTTCCCTTACTCTCTGTATGTGTTTAGGAGGGTTTAGACTTTAAAATTCTTTCTGCTTTTGAGTCTTAGACCTGTTGGACCCCAATATAGATGCCTTCTTTTACTTACAAATCAGAGGTGAAGGATGAAGGCACTCTCCTATGTTCCTGAAAATGGTTAAAAGCAGCATCAATGACAAAAGACAACGCAACTCATATATTCAATACAACTCGAGGCTTTGTGAGTTTTAAATTTGGACATTTGGGATGTGGATTCTATAATCATGGCTTACTATAGGGTCCTCACCTGTACTCCCTTAACCACACCTTCTTTTTGCCCCCCAGTGTTTCTGTTAGACTAGGTTTTGTGCTTATGCTCACTAGAAGTGTGGAAGGTATTCCTTTTGAGCTCAATGTAGTTGTTAGCCAGCGAAATAATTACAGCCATCCACAAAACTGGTATGTTCAATTTCAGTACAATTTTCATTTCTTTCTATTTTCTGCTCATAGAATTTTCTGGCATCCACCGAGAGGTTTGTATGACACATTCGTTCTTAGCAACGCTCTCAGAGAGATCAGCCAGGACTTTGATCCCCTGACACTGATAATAAGGTTAGGGACCTTATTCTGATCTTAAATGCCTTATAGTCCTGATGATATGAATAATGATATGATATGAATGATATGAAATAATGTGATTAATTCCGTCAAGAGGCACATAGGGTAAGAAAAGGAAAAGAAAAATTCACTTTTACTTACCCAGTGTCCGTCTGTGTTGGAATCCTGCCGACAATGCCAATTTGTTGGAGAAGGACTTGTACTGAGTACTTGTCCTCAGTTGAATAAAATAATAACTCGATGAGCCCCAGTTGTCGTTACACGAATATATGGATTTATTGCAAACAGATCTGTCGACACAGAAGCACTGAGGCAGCATGTACACATGGGCACAGCCACCACAATGCTTAGTTTACATCTAAAAGGTACACTTCTTATAGCAGAACAATAGGTGGTGGTTTACAGGTTACATCATCTAAAGATGAGACAAAGAAAGAGACTGTCTCCATCCCAAGTTATCAGTATAAGAAGAACAGAGTCTTCTGGGACACTTCTATCTCATGATAGGAACATCTAGTGCCCCATAACCCAAAAAACATAATTACAGGGCCTGAGGCCTATTTGTGAAACCATAATTTAGTCAAAGTGTCATAAATTCTATTACACCCATAAACCCCTTATTCACCCTTAAATTTCTCCCACAAAAACACATTGTAAGTGCTGGTTTTGGTTTGGTTGTTTAAATTGCTCTTGACCAGGAGTTGCCCAGAGACAGCAGCAGTGGCCTAACAGACAGGCCTGTAGAAATACGCCAATCTGACACAATACAGAATGTGGACCTGTGCATAAGCAGACTCAACATGCAGGAGCAGTTAGGTAAAAGCAAAATTTACTTAGTCTGGAGGCAGGATACAGGTCAGCAACAAGTAGCAGTCAGCATAGGCCCAAACGGATTATGCAGGTGGGCTAGGTCCACAAAAACTAGCAGAGGTCAAAGTCACTAAAGGCAGGCAGGCCGGCAGATAAAGGAAAAAGGGACTGGAGTGGTATGTACAGTGAGAATGCACAATAGAAGATCTGGCAAATTACTACATGCTACACTGGAGGTACTGTAAATAGGATCAGATGATTGGCAAATGAGGAAGGCTGGTAGGCAAGAGAGGAATGGCAGGGACTGAAATGTCTGCAGAGATGATTGAACAGATAAAAGAAATAGATGTAGATGAATGTGAGGATGAAGTGGCAGTCATGACACAATTGCAGTCCAACATTGACTATATGTTGCTGATGATATAGACAGAGCTGAAGTTAAGTGAAGCTAAATATAGTTAGGTTGGCATTAGAGCCCCATTTGGGTAACCTAGAGTGGGGCAATAAAAAATATAAAGACCCTATATTTGTCTGTCCATGTGGGTTAGTAATGGGCCCAAGGTGGATACAAGTTGGGCCCTTGTAAGCAGTTGTTTCCTGGCCCCATGGGCTCCATTGGTGGTTCACTTACAATATGTTGGCATTGCTCTCCCAGGATTTTTGATTATGATGGAGGAAAAAATGCCAGCAAGTTGGAGCTCATGTGGGGGGCCTGAGGATTGTTTACATGGCCATGACTTGTTCTTAACTCAAACCCACTTTGACCCCATTGACAACCAACTTGGACATATTTTTATGGGTGTCATTTGGTTTACCCCATTTGTGTTGCCAAAATAAATAAACATTCAAATGCCAACCTCTCACTCATCCTATGTGGGGGCCACATGGACATGTCAGCTGAGACATTGTCTGTAAAGTGCCCTTATATCATTTTGCTTATGTGTGTCTTCAGCAGCAAACCATCACTGACAAATCAGAGAGGTAAGCAAGCAGATTAGTGAAGTGAGTGCTCTCATTATTGTGATTCCTCCTAATTAGTGTTGATCAGTACTCCAGTTAATGAAATGCTAATGCAGACAATACTGCTGCTGAGACTTCACTTTACAACCATTTGTAACTTACACACTCATAACATGCAGTGACGCAACATGTAATGCTGTGATTTTTTGTGTGTGTGTTTGTGTAAAAGTGATTGGTCTTTGTTAATTAGGTTTCTGATGGGGAATTTTACAAAAGATGGTGTATGTGTGTGTTGTAAAAATAATTAATTTGTGTTTGAATATACTGAAGTTTTGTGATCTTTTCTTCAGATTAAGACAAGTGAACAGGCTGTTACAATAATCAAGGCGTGAGGAGATAAAAGCACGTACAACAGTTTCTGCATCACTAAGATTTAAAATAGATCAGATTTTTGCAATGTTTCTGAGGTGATAATGACATGACATGATTGGACAAGCTTAGTGATATGTTGCTCAAAACATAAATTGCTATCAAACAGGCTTGATATGTTTTGACAGGTTACCAGTAGATGGCAGTATTTGTTTAGTGATGTGTTGGGGCCCAATAACAAGGATTTCAGTTTTGTTCGAGTTGAGCTGAAGAAAATTTATCAACATCCAATTTTTTATGTCAGACAGGCAGTCCTGCAGAGAACTCAGCGTACTAAGGTTAGTGGGCCTGACAGGGAGGTACAACTGTGTGTCATCCGCATAACAATGAAAAGAAATACCATGTCTGCGGATTACATCACCCAAAGGAAGCATGTATAAGGAGAACAGTATTGGTCCCAGAATTGAACCTTGAGGCACACTGTACTTGATATGGGAAAAGGATGACATGAAGTTATTAATGCTGACACAGAATTTCCTATTGGACAGATAAGATGAGAACCAGTCTAGTGCAGTGCCAGATATGCCCACCCAGGGCCTCAGTTTATCTAAAAGAATGCCATGATCAGTTGTGTCAAAGGCAGCACTTAAGTACAGCAGCACAAGAATTGAACACATGTCTGCATCTGCATTCATTAAAAGGTCATTGGTGACTTTGAGAAGGGCTGTCTCAGTGCTGTGGTGTTGACGAAAGCCAGATTGGAACTTTTCAAAGGTATTGTTTTCCACAGCAGCAAGAAGCTGCTTGGATACAAGTTTTTTGAGAATCTTCTAAATAAAAGGCAATTTGGAGATTGGGCGATAGTTATCCAGGAGGGTCGGATCAACCCCAATAATAATCAGGGACGTAGCCTGTAGACAGCGAGCTGTTAAACATAATTTGTAAAAGGGGCGCAATACAATCCATAACTTCCAATAAAAACCTAGTTGGGATTTTGTCCAGAGGGCTGGAGGACACTCTCATTAGCGACATGATGTCTATGAGTTCAGGTAGCGTAACAGCATGTCACTCTGCCTGGCTAATGTAGCATAAAACAGTTGTGTTCTCTTTAATCAATACCGTTTTTCTCTGATTGTTAAGCTTCCATTTATGACTGGAACAGTCCACAGCTAATTGATAACTATAGAGGGTGTCAGTATTGATCAATATTATCAACAAGTTGGACCATGGCTCTGATGCTCGGGGTCAAACTTTAGAGGACTTAATATCATCTTAAGCACAGCACTATCAACCCATGTTTACTGTGTAACTATAACTAACTGTAACTTAATGTTAACAGAAGACATAATTGACAACATACCAGTTAGTTTATCTTCTCTAATACCACCATATGTGTTTTCCGATATTACATACTACAATAACAAAATGTTGGGCAGAACCTTCTATGCCTAGAACCCTACCAATAGCGTGGCTAAAGGTTTGTCTGCGAGTCTTGTGAGAGGAAAGGTCATGGGGCCATGAAAGGTTTTTTTCCCTTGGGAACAATGTCCAAAGTAAAATAAATGTCATCCAAAATTCTCACCTGAGGTATCACATCAGTGGTGCATAATTGCTATGCAGGCTTCCAAAGATCCACAAGACAATCCACAATCTACGCAGACAAATTATGGTGTCTAGAATACTCCAGAAACCTTTCAGGTTTCAGTCGTAGTCATCTGGACACTGTTTTCAGAATCAAGATGTTTCGGCTCCCATCCAGAAGTCATTCTCAATTGTGAAAATGGTCTGAGAACTCAGAAATTTAAGCTACTCTGTGTTGCTTAAGCCCTGCCCTCAGGGAGGAGTCTTCCTGAGTGTTTGCTGTTTACCCTGCCTAGTTTCACCTGAAACTGACCTTCTTTTGTTTCCATGATGGCCCAGTAATCAGGCCTATTGTTTTCTGGCTGCACCTCCCTCATCACTGTTAAGTACCTGCTTAGCATATGATTGGCTTGACCATGGTGTTAATACACTGTGGTAAACGGTTATAGCAAAGTAGGCCCACCCCCACCTAACAGCCAGTCAGGGCAGTAAAAAAATACTAAATGACAACTATGCATAATAACTAATAACCACATCTGTTTCTCCTTCTCTTTCTTTCTCTACCCTTCTCTCATTCAACGTAATTAGAACAAGTCAGCCATCGTGTCTGACACCCACAACTAATTACTATGTTAGTTTGCTAATTTGGCGTGCTGGCACAGTAGTGTGTGTGTGTGTAGGTGTGTGTGTGTGTGTGTGTGTTCAGTCTCCTTTCTAATTGTTTTTTCTGCTGTTTTGGGTCTCAGGTCTGATCACTACCACTTCCAGGAAACTGGACCGTGAACAACAAACAGAACACGTTTTAGAGGTAAGAACATAGTGTATATGTGTGTGTGTGTGTGTGTGTGTGTGTGTGTGTGTGTGTGTGTATGTGTGTGTGTATGTGTGTAAGGCAGATGTGCAAAGTAATCGGCTTGACACACAGTAGGTGATAGAGGACAAAGATTGAAAATATCAGTGTGCCGGGGCAGCAGCTGGTAGATGATGGACACAGCTCTGAAGGGTTTTGCCTCTGCTGGACCAGGAAACAACAAATCTTTGCTTTGAAGCAAAGCATATTATAAAGATATAAATCATTGATAACACATAGAAATAAAGAAATTGCATGGCATACTCTTTCTATTTTGTTCCATTCTCAGAGAGTATTTCTGTCATTTAACAAGTCTGCTGTGTTTTGAACATGTGCCAGCACCAAGTTCAACAAGATCAGGTGTCTTATGTTGTTATGTTTTGTTATGTTTAGGGCTGGATATCAAAGAATACATTTTTGGTACTGACCAAAATATGTCCTGTAGTATGTCATGTACCGAAAGTTGGTATTAAATGGCCAGTCAGATTTGCGGTCTTATTCTTATTTATTCTTTGATCAGGTAGTTGCTGATTTCTATTATAATTCTATAATATAACTGCAAGCAGCAATTCCAGGGTTCAAGCCAACACAGACTGTTAGAAGTTTAAGAATTTTGATCTGGACCTGGTCAAATGTGGCCTAGACAGGAAAAAAAACATTCTCCCTTTTTTGCATTTTCACAAATAGAATGAAGAAAACAAACAATTTCTGATTTGTAGTCTGATTCGTGTTATGCGGACATAAGAAGAAAAAGTTTTGTGATGATTGACCCAATGGTTGTTGACTGTGGTCTATTTATGTGCTGAGCCACGTCCGTTTTGAAGTTCATTGGTCAATATCTGAAAAACTAAATATGATATCAACAAGCCTCATACAACGTTTGATAAGCTTCGTCCACCGAAATTCTGGTAGTAATCGGACCTACGGTTTAGGAGATGTCAAAAATGTGTTTTTCAAAAAAAATCCAAATGGTGGAAAATCTAGTTGGGGGACTTTAGTGGTCCAGGAGGCTTTTTTGTAGAGCACATTGAGCTGGACTTGTGAGAGAAATTTCAAGTCATTTGGACAGTGTGAGGTGCGTGGCCAGTTCAAAATTGAATTTTTGGGCCTAAATGACAGCGCTACCATGTGGCCCGATTGGGCTCATATTTCTGTGGAAGCACATACACATCATTTCCAGTTATAGGGCCAAGTTTCATGTTTCTAGCTCATTCCAGCTCACAGCAATTTATGCCGAGGCATAAGACAAATAATAATAATAAGACAGCACAAACACAATAGGCTTACACCCCTAATTATTTTGCCAAATTTGTGCAGTTTTTATATGTAAGAGTTGAAACCAGATATTTACATACACTTCAGAAAAAAACACAACAACTTTTTGTTCTTTACTGTCATACATTAAATCAGAGTAAACTTTTTCTGTTTTAAATATTAACAGTTTTTGCATTTGTTAAATGTCAGAATCGAGCGAGGGAGAACTTTATGTATTTTTCTTATCACTTTCATCAAAGTCAGAAGTATACATACACTAACTTTATTGTGTCTTTAAGCAAAAAGAAAACTCCAGATGATTCCATTCTGAGCTTAAGAAGCTTCTGATAGGTTAATTGATTCCATTTGAGTTAATTGGTGGCACACCTGTGGATGCATATAAAGGCACACCTCAAAACACAGAGTCTCTTTCTTTGACATCATGGGAAAATCAAGAGAAATCAACCAAGACATCAGGAAAGGAATTGTGGACCTCCACAAGTGTGGCTTATCCTTAGGTGCAATTTCCAGATGCCTGAAGGTCCCACGTTCATCCATTCAGACAATAATACGCAAGTATAAAAAACATGGGAATGTACAACCATCATACCGCTCAGGAAGGAGATGGATTCTGAGTCCCAGAGAGGAACGTTTTTTGGTGCGAAATGTGCAAATCAACCCCAGGACAACAGCAAAAGACCTTGTGAAGATGCTGGCTGAAACTGGTAAGACAGTGTCATTCTCCACAGTAAAACGAGTCCTGTACCACCATGAGCTGAAAGGTTACTCTGGGAGGAAAAAGGCATTACTTCAAAACCACCATAAAAAAGCCAGACTACGGTTTGCAACTGCATGTGGGGACAAAAATCTTAATTTCTGGATGTCCTGTGGTCTGACGAAAACAAAAATTGAACTGTTCGGCCGTAATGACGGTTTATTTGGAGGAAAAAGGGCAAAGCTTTGAAGCCTCAAAACACTATCCCAACTGTAGTATAATGTTGTGGAGCTGCTTTGCTGCACAAGGGACTAGTGCACTTCACAAAATAGATGGCATCATGAGAAAAGAAAATTATGTGGATATATTGAAGCAACATCTGAAGACATCAGCCAGGAAGTTAAAGCTTGGGTGCAAATGGGTCTTCCAAATGGACAATGACCCCAAGCACACCTCCAAATTAGTTACAAAGTGGCTTAAGGACAACAAAGTCAAGGTATTGGAGTGGCCATCACAAAGCCCTGATCTCAATCCCATAGAAAATTTGTGGGCGGCACTGAAAAGGCGAGTGAGAGCAAGAAGGTCTACAAACCTGACCCAGTTACACCAGTTCTGTCAAGAGGAGTGGGCCAAAATTCCAGCAAACTATTGTAGAAAGCTTGTGGAATGATACCCAAAATGTTTGGCCCAAGTGAAACAGTTTCGGGGCAGTTCTACCAAATACTAAGGAAGTGTATGTATACTGACTTTGATGAAAGTGATACATAATACATAAAATTCTCCCTCGCTCGATTCTGACATTTAACAAATGCAAAAAATATGTTAATATTTATTGATCTAAAACAGAAAAAGTTTACTCTGATTTAATGTATGACAGTAAAGAAAAAAGTTTGTGTTTTTTTGTATGTAAGTGTATGTAAATATCTGGTTTCAACTGTATGTTATGTTCTCATACAGTTGGTTGTGTTTGGACAACATTAAACATTTGAGATTTTGTACATGAAAGTTCATATATGACCTTTTGAAACAGTAGTTTGACAAAATGATGTAAACTTGAGCATCACTTACTAGCTTTTTCCCAAGCTTTCAACTGCATCTCACAGTCTTCATCAAGGAAGACTCCAGTTGCTCAGTGGTCATGGAGTTGGTTCAGTTCAGTCACCAGAAAGAACATTTAACCAGAGTCTTCAAGTCACATGGAGTCACATCTACCACAATTCAACAATGTAAGATCTCTGCTGGTATACTGAAGACATGAGAGGAAGACTGGATTGGTGTATGACAACCAACTCCATGACAAATGAAAAAACACAGTCAGAGACAATCAGAGTATCACTCTGTATGAAGATTGAGTTAAGATGATTTTGCTAAATATTTAAGAATACTGGCATATTTTGTTAAATATAAAAGAGAAAAATGTTATATTTCTCAAAGCAAGGTATCAAAAAAAGTGTTGTTTTGATATTAGTGTCAAAGCTCAGGTATCACATTGAAATAAGTATCAAAATTTCAAACAATACCCAGCCCTACGACTGTTGCTTAACAGAGGACTCGCAGCAATGGTGCATCGACACTCCTTTCTTTCTTGACAATGCCCAGTGTGCGTTAAACCCATGAATTTGTGCTCCATCCAGAGGCTGCCAGGATTTAAATGAGAACAAATCGGTTCTCCCATCTTCTCTAATCCTCTGCACACACACATACATAGAGAGAGAGAGAGCACTGTTCCTCTGGTCTTTGTTGTTCTCAGTGAGGTTTGCATTAGCTTGGTAATAGAAGTAGTCTGAAGACCGTGTGTGTGCATTGATCTCTATTAGACAATAATGTGAACATGTCTCAACTCTGCTTTACCCTGATTGGAGATAAATTGTGCCACTGGCTTTCTCCTGACTCATAGAATTTAGTGTGTGAAGAGCCTGTTTTGTGCATGCTGTGTGTGTATATATGTTGGCTGTACGCACACTGCATGTTAGATGTTGAATTTGTCTTTATTGTCTAAAATATGCCTAAGATTTCAAGGATTCTAGGGTTCCACACGTCTAGAGGTTTATAGTTTTATGACCATACTACAAGACTAGGGATTAGACTAGTGAGCACTTTAGTTTTTGTCCCAGGTCTGATCCCTTGAGCGAATGCAACCCATGCAGCCTTTAGAGGACTAAGGGGTAGTATGTTAAACCTGCACCTCTTCCCCAATTGAGATGTCTACAGATGATTCACCATAGAGTCATCACCAGTTCCCAGCTCTAGTGTCACAGAGTTCACCACCAGGACAGTGCACTGGAACTGCCAAAAAGTGGTACACTCTAGTTTTAAACTCAGGCAAGTTCCATGATATCTGAGTTTTTGTTAATGTGACACACAATGGACAATTTGCACCAGGTTAATGGTAAATGCTCCATTTATAACTTCTATTTATAACTTCCATTTATAACGTGTTTAAATGTCTGTGACAGTCTGTGCAGTGATAGTCTTAGCAGTGACTGATGACCACCTCAAGACACACATCTGGTAAAGACAACTTTAACAATTTTGCCAGACATAATGGGCTGACAAGGATCCAGACTCACCATTGAACAAGTGGCCAGCATGCAATGGCTTTTGGAATACAAAATAGACCAATTGTGTTCTCTAAATTTGTCAAATTTCCCACAACAGTCTCTATCACCACACTAGAAGAGCCTCTGTCTGGTGGATCAGTCATAATTATCACTGGTAGCCTTGTAGTCTTTATCATCCCCATTAGTGGTGCTGTGGAGCCTCTCCTGTATTTGCAGATTTTAGTCAGTGCACAAAGACTTGTATAAATAACTGACAAGGCTAGAACAACACAAAATGTATCATCGATACATCAATCTAAAGTATAAATTGTGACATCATTTTCTTCTGACATTCTTTTTGTTTGCTATTTTGCGTGCACTGTAGGTACCACTGGACTCCATAGATTAATTTGTTCTTTGTGTGACTTATTTTGAAACATTAGCCAGTATGTTTACAGTCACACCTCTCCTCCGGTCACTTTCTGTAACCAGATATCTCCTGAACTATCCACCCGACCGGGTAACAAAAACTCCAGCACACCTTTGTTCTCTCTTTTTCCACTCTCAACGGTTTACCTTTCGAACCTGGGGACAGAGGTCTCCTTCGCCGTATAGTCTGCTCGGAGCAGACACACCGAACTGAATATTTTCCTTACAGCAGCCTCGCAAGAGCCTGCCTAATATCCCTGCAAACAAGCTTAGTTAGCCCCCACAGCTACACAAAGCTAGACACTACTACACAAAGTCTGCCAGCTAACTAAGCAATAGGAGCAATGAAGCAAGGAGAACAAAGAAGCGACCGGTTTCCTCCGACCTGCACAATCAAAACACGGCACAGCAAACACTGCATCATTTGACATCGGAACAACAGCTTTTCCCAGCTGGAGCAGCTCACCAAGGCAACCCCTCTTCCTTCATGGACTGGTAATGTTGACTGGGCATAACATAACCTAGCACAGCCATGGACACAGCTAAGCACAGGACTGCTTAACTTTTGTCAGTGTAATGTTACATGTATTGATTTGGTTTTTCACTAAGGGTTTATTGGTATTGTGTTTTCATAGTTACATTATTTGGTAGCCACATGCTAAGTTGATGTTAGTTATGCTTTGCGCACATACTCATCCAGTACAACTATGTATTGCATGCAAACTAACCATCCTCTTTTCTAACCCGGCACCATTATCCTACACAAACCACCCACACTCCAATTTGGCCCTAAACATAGCCACACATGCGGAGAGGAAACTCAAAGCTGCCGCTTCACATACTTTCTTTGTTTCTGAGCTAACAAGTGTGTTCATGCTCTTGCATGTGGAACATACAGAGGCCAAACAAAGAAACATACACACATTATTTGTAGCGCGCACCCAACATGCACACATATGAGCACACACTCCTTTTTGCTCTATGGTCTATAAGTACCTTTAGTTAGATTATATTGTGTGTTTTACTTTTATCTTTTAAATAAACTAAAGATACATGCTGGTCTATTTAATGTTGCACAAGAGTGAATGCTGCCAACCTCTACTATTCAGAACTCCAAAACCCTTTAACCTTTACTAGCTATTTAGGGTAATTTTGTTTGTAGTTATTATTTAATTATTAATCAGAGTTCCGTTTTCACAGTACAGGGTTTTTCCTGACTATGACTACGCACGACAGTAAGCACGGTTGGTCCGCGTAGAGTAAATGTAATGAGTCTGTCACCTTATTTGACAGAAATCTATGCATTTTCCTGTTATTTCTCAATGGAATTGTGTTACATTCAAAGCTTCTATTGAGGTTTTCGAATGAAGCTTCAAATGTCTGTCATCATATTTTACTAAAAAAATAAATCCTCGAACAAAAAACTCAATTTGAATAAAGTGATTAATCAGATTAAATGAGTTGGTCTTTAAAGACATGAGTAGGATTTGCAGTGGTGGAATGTAACTAAGTACATTTACTCAAGTACTGTACTTGTACTTTACTTGAGTAGTTCCATTTTATTCTACTTTATACTTCTACTCCACTACATTTTGGAAGCCAATATTGTACTTTTTACTCCACTACATTTATTTGACAACATTAGTTACTAGTTACTTTGCATATTCAGATTCATTATGGATTAAGCTACCTGGCATTATATAAAGTAGTTGAAATTAGCCTCACCTTTACCAACTGCAACCTTGGTGATACTTATACATTAATGCCTCACTAATTATAATCCAGTGATATAATATATATTATTCTGAAATGGGCCATTCTGCATAATAAGTACTTTTACTTTATGTACTTTAATATATTTATTCATACTTCTATTACTGCTGTGCAATATCTACCATCTCATAATAATCTAAGCTACACTTAACTTGACAGTACATGCACTATATTACTTATATTTACATTGTATTATTATACCATACAAACTTATCATCAACTGGTAAATCCACTTTGTACTTTACATTTATTTTAATTTTATACTTATATCCGCTTTGTACTTAATTTATCTTGCCTGTATTATATTTTGATTTGCTTAGTACTTCTATTCCTGTGTGCACTGACGTGATTGAGCAGCTGTAACAAAAGAGTTTCCCCTCGGGGATCAATAAAGTATTTCTGATTCTGATTTAAGTAGCCTATATTTTGATGCTTTTGTACTTTTACTTAAGTAAGACTTTGAATGCAGGACTTTTACTTGTAACAGAGTATTGTTACACTTTGGTATTGCTACTTTTACTTAAGTAAAATATCTGAGTACTTCTTCCACCAACACACAATTCGAAGTTGGCCCCATGGAGAGAGAGAGAGAGAGAGAGAGAGAGAGACTTTTTTCAGACTTTTAACATGTCTTTAATTACAATCCTTTAACACATGATACAACCACACTTAACATTTTACTTCAAAATTATATATTCCTAAAAAAACGAACAACAACAAATAAATAAATAAATTAAATAAACTTAATAAATTATAAAGATTACAATAAAAATCAGTTTTTACAACAATACATCACAACCTCCCTCTCCATTGGGTTGACATAAAATATTTCCAACACCCCATAAAAAGAAGAAAGATTCAGTATCATTCACCATTTCATAATACTTATACTCCATAACCAGCCTACTTTTTACCAGTGCTCTGAACATGTTCAAAGGATCATTATCACTATTTAACAACATTTTTCTCTTTCTTGTCAACCAAATTGCCATTTTTGCCTGACCAAATAAAACATTTATGAAAACAATTTCTTTTATTTGAGGCACTATATTTTGGTCCAAAAATAAAGAAACTATTTGTAAAAATAAAACCAAAATTATGGCTCAAGTCTTGTAACACACCCAGAATTCCAAACAGCCTTGGACATCCAATAAATAAATGAAAAACTTTTTCTGGAAGACCACAAAACAAACAAACACTCATCTCCTTGCAAAGGATTTAGATGAACTTTATAACTGTTTGTTTCTACAATCCAATGAGAAATCCTCCATTGCAAGTCCCCACTTCTTTTTTCAATCGGTTTCTTATAAAATGTCCTCCAACATCCTTTTGGTGAGGCGCCTGATTCAACAAAATTAATCCATTTAGTCTCTGGAAGATTCTTCAATGCTCTTATATTCAGATATTTGACACAAACAAGATAAAGTGACTTCTTAGATAAAGTGTCAAAGAGACCAAGTTCAGGTGTTGTAAAAGAAAGTAATCTTCCATTAGCCTCCTGCCAATCTCCTACATTTGCAACCACACTGATGCTGGAGAATACATTCTCCACCATCTCCGCTTGCAATGGTATTTCAGGAAAGGACTCCTGCATCTCAGATAGTAGTTTTTCAACAGTCCGAACAGAATGAATCCCAATCTTCATTGCCAAATTTTCTGCAGAAATCCATCTGTCCCTTGACCGAAGATGACATATTTTACATATTCCTGCTTTAACCAGGCTTGTGCGGACACCTTTAGAATGTAACATCACACTTGATAAAAGAGGATTAAAAAGTAAAGGTTCTTCAAGAACCCACTCCTAAGTTACCTCAGACAGCTCTCTTTTAACAATGAATATTTGCCATGCATTTAATACTGATGCATAAAAAGAAGAGAGTCCATTAAAATCCACTTCCTTCAAATTCAATAAAAATAGGTGTCTATCCAAGTTCATCCGCCCCACTCTTTTTAGTAAAGCAAAAGCTATTTCTGTCCAGTTCTGAGACCGATGATGAAGGATTCTTTGTGCAGTCTGGAGTCTAAATGCCGCTACTTTGAACTTAATGTCAATAAGGCCTTGGCCTCCCTCGTTTAATGGCAGATACAGAACTGACTCTCTTAACCAATGTTGTCCATTCCAGAAAAAGTTTACCAACACTTTTTGAATTTCCGTAATGAATTCATCTGGTGGGTTCAACACAATCAATTTATGCCATCTATTACAAATCTTATCTTTAGCTCCTTCCCAATTTTTTCTTTGATGAACTTCTGATCCTAAAAGATACCTAAAAACTTAAACTCATCGTTTTCCCACTTTACATTTCCAGGGATAACAGGTTTTACGTTGACATAACAGCCTTTCTCTTTGTCATTGCACCAGAACGCTTCCGTTTTACTCCAGTTCAGTTTTGCAGATGACGCCTTCTCATATACTGAGATACTGTCATTAACAATATCAATATCTCTTTGATCTCTCACAATTACAGTAATATCATCTGCATATGCTGTTAACTTAAACTCATGGCAATGATCATCAATCTTTAGACCAGACAGTTCTTTTCTTAAGAGACAGAGTAGTGGCTCCACTGCTAAAGCATATAGCTGACCAGACAGTGGGCATCCTTGTCTTATTCCTTTAAGCAATCTTATTGGTTTACTCAAACCCCCACCTATTTTTAAGATACATGAGGCATTCATATATAAGAGTTTGATCCAGGAAATAAAACCTTCTCCAAACCCAAACGCACTCATTGTTTCATACAGAAAACCATGTTCAACTCTATCGAATGCTTTTTCCTGATCCAGGAACAGAAAACCCACATTCACTTCATGTTGTTTAGAGTAATCTAAAATATCTCGGATCATAAAAATATTATCATATATGGTTCTTTCTGGAATGCAGTATGATTGATCCTCATGTATTAAGTCTCCTAGTACAGTTTTCAGCCTATTTGCCAAAACTTTACTATAAGCTATTAGCTTATAGTCAGTTGTTAAAATTGACACAGGTCTCCAGTTTTTAAGAACACTCAGGTCACCCTTTTTTGGTAAAAGTGTTAATACTGCCCTTTGGCAACTTGTGGGAAGGCGTTATTCTTTAAAACACTCTTGGATCACCTCATAAAAGTCTTTTCCAATGTACTTCCACACAGCTTTAAAAAAGTCCACTGATAGTCCATCAATTCCTGGTGTTCTACCAGGCTTCATCTGTTTAACGACCTCCGTTAACTCCTTAAATGAAACAGAACTGTCCAGATCCTCGCTCTATGTTTTAGTAAGAGACGGCAATTTCTGCAGTAGCTGTTACATAAAACCTGTCAGGTCTTGCAGCACTTATCATTCCCTGTGAAGCTTTTGTCCATGTATATTGTTTCATCTCTTTATTCGTATCTCTTCATACATCTATCAAATCATTCTGAACTATAATGCTTTTTAAAAAAGAAGCTGATACAGGATGTGGCTCCTCATTATTCCTGTCTAAAAGAAAGTTAAGAGAACAATTCCAGTCGCCACCAACAATTAACATACCATCCAAAATATACTATAACTATTTTTTTACTTAACTATTTTTTAAAAAAATTCTCTCTGACCCTTTATTTGGAGCATAAATATTTATAAAAACGAATATTTGATTTTCAACTTTAGCTTTCACTATCAAAATACGTCCTCTCTCTATTTCCATTTCTGATAAAATACTGACATTAAGATGCTTTGAAAATAAAATCACTACACCTGCACTAACATTTGTGCCATGGCTTAAACAAAGCTTTCCTTCCCACCACAAGTTTAACTCAGATTAATTTTTTCCATTACTATGAGTTTCTTGTAAGAATATTACTTCTGAATCTTTAAGCCTAAGAAACTCAGAAAGTAAACCTATTTTTCCCCATCCCTCAGCCCATTCACATTTAAAGATCCTAATCTAAGAATCTGCATTGCAGGGGAGAGAGAGAGAAAAACCAACTGACAGAAAAACAGAACAAAGGTTAAGATAGATTCCACACTCGTGCTTTATTTTTTCCATTTTGTCAGTTTCACATTATCTTTGAGTTTTACGTACAGTTGTTAGAAACTTTTTCAGCCGAAATCATTTTTTGTTTTGAAATGACATCATAGCCCACCGTCTTCTGAGCTATTGCCACTGATTTTATAAACTTATTGACATCAGGGAAAAACTTTGCAACATCAAAGTCACAATCCTCCATCAGTTCTTCATCACTGTTTTCACACTCCACCAGCGCATTAACCTCTAACCCGCTGACACTCTGAACCTCATCACCATAAACACATTCCTTATCCTTCACCGCAGTAACCACCTCCTTCACGACACTCGGGCCTCCAGCATCATCACCAGCTCGCACAGATGAAATAAACTCACTCACCTCTGACTTAGAGCTCGGGTCTGTAGCACTCTTCTCAGGTGGAGAAACCGTCTGAGGAATAACGCTGGGTTCCCCCTCCGGATCCTCATCATTAACCCTGTTTATCTTTTGTTTCTTTTCTGGAATCATTACCTCCTCTACAGCTATGGGCCGTTTTTCTTTGTCTGGACTTTCGTTTTTTTCACTTTGATCCGTTTGCTCATCATTAATTCCTTCGTTCTTTGCGTTTTCTGATTGTTTCTTATGCGGGCACGTGAACTTCTTATGTCCCAAATCACTGCATTCAAAACAACGCAAACTATCTGTCGTTGCAAAGATCATATAGGAACTGTCCCCATGTTGGATGCGAAACGAGATATCCAGAGACTTCGACTGTTCATTTAAAAACATGAACACTTGTCTTCGAAACGACATCACATGCTTAGAGCTGCGTTTTTACACCCGGAACCATTTTAATGGATCCAGCAAACTTTCCAAACCGACTCAGTTCTTTTATAATTTGCTCATTGGAAATGAATGGTGGCGCATTAGAGATTGTAATTCTGGTAGCAGGTGCGCGCAATGGCATCACTTGCACCAGCGTTTCGAAAATCACGATTCCTCCTTCAACAAGGGTGTTCACGAGTTTTTGATCTTTAAGAAACACCACCACCGCCTTGTTCATTCTGGAGGCCGATGCTATTTTTTCATGCCCGACAATCTGCCCATTGCTAGAAGCACGTCTTCTACGGTAACCGCGGGATCCGAGAACACTTTACACCCATTTCTGACAGCCCCGGCGTTCCCTCACCTGAGAGAGACGCCATGGCCTTTATCAGATAATTAAACCCACCAGTGTTTTACTTAAGACTGTGAACCAAAATGTGACAAATTAAACACAAAAAAGAACTTAAAATAGAAGAAACAAATAAGTAATTTTATCCTTAAAACGCAATTCAAGCTTGCCGCTCTCACACCCCACTCCACACTTCCGCTCCCAGCATGCACTCCACACACTCAGCGAGAGAGAGTTGAGTGAGTGAGTGAGTGAGTGAGTGAGTGTGTGTGAGTCCCGGCTTTTATTTTATGAGAAATTACAGGAAGTCCTCTCTCCCACACTAGCTTCACAGCGGAGTGTTCAGGCACAGTCAAAACAAGCTGCTTACTGGCACATCCAGTGTAAAATATATAGCGGCTGTGGATGAGAGGGGAGTTGACTGTTGGAAGTCAAAGACGTCGTATTTAAGTTTATGTTCTGCTTGTTCAACAGCTGTTTGATAAATTGCTATTAAACAGAGAGGATTTGATTTGCTATTTTTATTATGAATTCTTATCATTTTGGTGCTGCTGACTTTCCTTTGGTGCTGGCTAAAACCTCTCCAAATATTCCAGGAAAAACCCTGCAGTAGAGTGCTTGAGGTATGGCTGCTAGATTTAGCTCTACAACAAATAGAGACAGCAATGTAGACTGTAAATATTTCCCTTTCTATGGATACTTAGAGGTGTTACACAAACAGCACATTTGACATGTCTGGACTTTTGGCCATTTGTTAGGTTGATTACAACAATGCAGTCATTATCTTTTTCACTGATTTAAATAGATTTTATAACTAACTAACTGGTCCTTAGTTTTTATTGCCAGTATCTTATTTTGATTAAAAGCGATTAATTAGAAGAGACATATGCACACCAAAAACTTAAACTGATATCTTTGCCTATTTTGTCTGTCAAGGAACCCAAGTTTAGTTGATAATGATATGTAGCAGACAAAGCTGGAACTTGTAACTATCTGTTATTTTTTACTTGATATATCAGTGAAATGATTGATCAAAGTATCAAAGTTGTAATTCATTGTCATTTCAGCACTAACAAAACTTGTTGTCTCTGAGTTCTCAAGGACAGAGGGTGAGCAGCTGTGTGATGAACCAGCGGCTGACACAGGACTACATTTAAGAATGGATTTAATGGGGGGGGGGTTTCTCTTCAGTTAGAGCACAGACGACTGTGTTGCCACCAATTATCTGTGTTAAATTTCATTTATTAATCAAATGATAAGATAAAATTAACTGATTTTGGCTGTGGTTTTTCATGGCCTCTGAAGTTGCTTTTTTAAGGGGCTGATGGCTGATATGCCAAAAGACATTTCACAGAGTGAAGGGCATAATGTTTTTTTAATTAATTTTATTTAATAATTCAAAGGTAGACAAGCATATTGACCACCACAGCACACGTGTGCACACACGCAGATAAATACATCTACTCTTTCATCCTCATCTCTCTTTGATTATGTTCTCTCCACCTCCTTTTTCCTTCCATAGTCAGCTAGCTAGCTAGCCGGTTTAGGGATAATTCTTTCTTCACAATCACTGCAGCTCCCCATGTCTGGCATTTTCAAAAATGACAGATGGTATTCTTAAATGAAGCCAGTCATGAGCACAGGGGAAATTAACTGCTGCATCGTAAATCTCTGACAAGCTGAAAAGTGATTGCACTTCAATTAATATATATTTAACACAGAAAAGCCTGCTTCGTAGCTCATATTGGCTAGCACCACCTCTCAGAGATCACCTTCTTTATCATTTTAGACATACAGAAGCATAATAAAGTAGCTGTCAATACACAGGAAGACAGATTATTTTCCTCAGAGAATAGCAGCAAATAGAATTAACACAGACAGGTGCTGGTTACTTTTGAATAGTGAATGTGTTTTACAAAGTAATCACATTCTATAACTTATTTATTCTTTTTTTATTTTTTTGTTCAAATAATGTTGTAAAATCTCAGGGTGAAACACATTTGTCGGTAAAAGTCATCTTCAGGGCTTTAGAAGAGCAAGAGAGCTACAGAGCTGTTGAACAAACTGGTTCAAGCTACAAGTCTAAAAGCCAAAGTGTTTCTACCTGTTCTGAATGGTCACACATGAAGGCGGGGTGCCTACCATCATAGCCTCCTCCTGGCTGCATCCCACTTTAGCACATGAATGTCCCACGCAAATAGTACGTAACCTGGACATTGTTTACAACATTTTTGTTGTTTTCATTTTAAATTAATTAGATAACATTGCTTTCAAGTAATCCTCATCAAGTCAGGAAATATCATGTCACCATGTCAGACTTGCCTGGTTTTTGCCTTCAGATGGTCAAAAGTCAAGATAATTGCTATTATACAAGTTAAAGAGGAGTACCTGAATGCCCCATTATTCAGTTCTCCGTGAGGTTAGAATTCCTAATTTGTGAATGACGAACAGGTTCAACCCAGCCCTCGAGTCCTCCAAGGGACACTCCTTCATGGGTCGCATCTTTGAAGGATCAAGTCCCTCATTTGGAACACATTTTGTGTGGATAAATTTGTGTTGAATCTCTCACTCTATTCTGCTGCTGCAGGTGTTGGTGTCAGATGGTGGTCCTAGTCCCAGGCAGAGTACAGTGTGGGTGATGGTTCAGGTACTGGATGAAAACGACAACAAGCCTACATTTCCTGAGAAGGTCTACCAGGTCAAACTTCCAGAGAGAGAGCGGAGAAAGAAGGGCGAATCCATCTATCGGGTATTCGCCTACGACCGTGATGACGGGCCCAACAGCGATCTCTCCTACAGCATCGTGGACGGCAACGAGGATGGGAAGTTCTTCATCGACCCCAAGACTGCAGTTGTATCTTCACGCAAGGCCTTCACTGCTGGGAGCTACGACATCCTGACTGTACGTGAACCTTCATCAATTATTAAGCATGTCTGCTAACAAGTTTTAGGACATTTTTAGTTTAATTCTCTTAACTCAAAGTCTTAGTCATGGATGGATGTTGTGTTTGAGTCTTAAACTTGGTATTGAAATGGCTCAATTCATGAGAAAAACCTGTCTGATGCCACAACATCTTGTTACCTCTGACACGGATGTTATGTTTTCCGTTTGTCTGTTATGGTATGTCAGGATATCTCAAAAACCTGGTGATTCTGTCTGGGATTTTTTTTATTGATTTAGAACTATTTAAATTTGCATTTTAATGGTTTTACATTTAGCATTTTATATTTCAACATGTGGCAGGTCTTTTATTTAAACCTGCTCCACCCAAGGTTGGATTACCAAGCGAGCACCTGCCCAAAGGCCCCAGAACTCCAGGGGCACTGAAATCTGCAGGCTTACTCTGTCAGCTGCTTTGTGATAATTTAACTGAAAATTAGTTTGGGAATACACACCACTAAAGCACAATATCACTATAAGGGCCTTAAGGTGGGTCCTGCTTTATTACCTGATCTTGAGGCACTGTCTTAAAAACTAATCATTCACACACACACCTGTTGACTCTGTATGCATTCAGGCCACCTCCAAATTCAGCCCAGTATCCTTCGAGTTGGAGTCCCATCATACACTTTTACAATTAATTTTAATGTTTATTAACCATAACCACAATCTTTCCCTAACATTAACCATACTGTATCTGCCATATGCAGATATTGTAGATAGCAAAAATGTTTAAAAATGTTGGCATTAGATGCAATCCAGTGTTTTACTTAATTCCCCAATATTGACATATTACTTTGGGGTTGGGGTTGCCAAATTTCACTTCACATGTGCATCTCAACAGGAATTTGAATACTCAGATACATATACATCTTTCCTTACTTTACAATCTAACTTCTGTGCTTCTCTCTTCAGATCAAAGCGACAGACAACGGGCGTCCTCAGAAATCCTCCACAGCTCGCCTGCACATCGAGTGGATCCGTCGACCTCCACCCCCGACTTTCCCACTGATCTTCGATGAGCCAGTCTACAATTTCACCATCATGGAGAATGACAAGGTGGCAGAGATTGTGGGTGTGGTGTCCCTGCAGCAGAGCTCTGCACCCTTGTGGTTTGACATTACAGGTAAAATCCCCCTATAGGTGAGGCCGATCCTCTGTCAACCAGTGCAGGGCTTTGTGTAGTGTGAGGTAGGGTGTGCCCAGGCTCTGTGCATGGTGTTTTGGGCTG
The DNA here is from genome assembly GCF_020085105.1 of Siniperca chuatsi. Taxonomy (NCBI): domain Eukaryota; kingdom Metazoa; phylum Chordata; class Actinopteri; order Centrarchiformes; family Sinipercidae; genus Siniperca; species Siniperca chuatsi. The sequence continues at coordinate 921,790 of NC_058048.1, forward strand.
ACAGTGTCGCTGTGTGTTGGTGTAATATGAGATGCAGCTCAGGTACTGTGGCCTCACTGCATGATCTGTTATGCTCTGCCCATCCCAGTCACCATGGCGACAGCTTCTCCAGCTGTCAGGTCTGTATGCCCTGTAAGAGGTAAAGCAATGAAAACAGTTGGCAGTCTATAGAGAACTGATGTGAAATGAATTCAGGATAAAACTTAACAACAACAAAAGTAAACAAAAGTATCTTCATGTTTGTTATCCTGAGACTTTTTTAAAAGGGACTTTTCCTTCCCTATATATATTTATGTGTGTGTATATATATATATATTTATATATATGTGTATATATGTATATATATGTGTATATATATGTGTGTATATATGTATATATATATATTTATATATATTTGTATATATGTATTTATATATATTTGTATATATATATGTATATGTATATATGTATATATATACATATATATGTATATATATACAAATACATGTGTATATATACATATATACATATATACACATACATATATATGTATATATACATATATATATATATATACATATACATATACATATATACGTACATATATGTATATATATACATATATACATATACGTATGTGTATATGTATATATGTATATATACATGTACACATACATATATATGTATATATATACATATATGTACGTATATATATATATGTATATATACATATATATGTATGTGTATATGTATATATGTATATATACATGTATATGTATATATATGTATATGTATATATATACATATATATGTATGTGTATATGTATATATGTATATATACATGTATATGTATATATATGTATATATGTATATATGTATGTATGTATATATGTATATCTGTGTGTGTGTGTATATATATATATATATAGATGTGAATGCAGCATTGAGTGCGATCCCTACCATAACCATCACTGAAACCAAGCTGAAACCAAGCTGAAACCGAGCTGATATACGCCTCAGCAGCAGTGATCCTCGAGATGCTTGGCTAAAAGAGCAACCGTGGGAGCCATGAGAAACAGTACCCACCATGGAAATGAAGGCTGGAGGCAAAAATCAAGGAGGCACGGAGAGAAGTGAGCCATGAGAGAGAGATGCAATGAGAAAGCAAGTACCTAAGAAGTACAACCAGATGCCCATACCTGAAGCACTCGAAACTGCCAAACAAAGGCTCCAAGCCTTGGCCAGCCGCCTAAAGAGGTACACGAGAGATAATGAAGCCAGAAGAATAAACCGGCTGTTTGCAACTCAACCTCCCGCTTAATGGCAGGGTAATAACAGCAGAGCAGACCCACCAAGGCTGGAACATGAACAGTACTGGAAAAGTATATAGGAGGCATCACATAACAGCGATGCACAGTGGCTGGTGGCTCTGAGAGAGGACCACAGCAACCTCCCTGAACAGAATCCAGTCATCATCACAGCGGCTGACATCCAAGAAAGAGTCTCAGGTAAGAAAAACTGGACAGCCACACCTACTGGCAAAAGAAGCTCACTGCACTCCACAAGCGCCTAGCAGCACAAATGAACCAGCTGCTAAGGGATGGGACGCACCCTGAATGGCTTACCGAAGGGCATACAATCCTGATCCTGAAGGATCCCGCAAAGGGTACAGTCCCATCCAACTATCGGCCAATAACCTGCCTCTCCACAACATGGAAGCTCATGTCAGGCATCATCGCGGCTAAGATAAGTGGACACATGGATCAATACATGAGCAATGCACAGAAGGGCATTGGCAAAGGAACCAGAGGAGCCAAACACCAACTCCTGGTTGACAGAACAGTCACCCAAGACTGCAGAACCCGACACACCAACCTGTGCACTGCCTGGATTGATTACAAGAAAGCATATGACTCAATGCCACACACATGGATCACTGAATGCTTGGAGATGTACAACATCAACAGGACTCTAAGAGACTTCATTGCAAACTCGATGAGGCTGTGGAAAACCACCCTTGCGGCCAATGGCAAGCCACTTGCACAAGTATCCATCAAATGTGGTATATACCAAGGAGATGCTCTGTCCCCACTGCTGTTCTGCATAGGCATAACCCCCTCAGCCAAATAATCAAGACTGGCTATGGATATCGACTCAGGAATGGGGCCACCATCAGTCACCTCCTCTACATGGATGACATCAAGCTATACGCTAAGAGCGAGCGGGACATTGACTCACTGATGCACACACCACCAGGATCTACAGTTCTGACATTTGGATGTCATTCGGGCTTGAGAAGTGCAGTCGAATGGTGATGAAGAGAGGGAAGGTAGTCCACACAGAAGGGGTCTCACTCCCAGAAGGAACAATAGCAGACATAGAGGATGGGTACAAATACCTTGGAATACCACAAGCAAATGACAACCTCGAAGAGGTAACAAGGAAAACAGCAACTGCCAAATACCTTCAACGAGTAAGACAAGTCCTAAGAAGTCAGCTCAATGGCAAGAACAAGTCCCAGGCAATAAACAGCTACGCCCTGCCAGTGATCAGATACCCTGTGGGAATAATAAGGTGGCCAAAGGAAGAGATACAGACCACAGATGTTAAGACACGAAAGCTCCTTACCATGCATGGAGGGTTCCATCCCAAATCCAGCACCCTGAGACTGTATGCTAGCCGTAAGGAAGGCGGCCGTGGACTAGTGAGTGTGAGAGCCACTATCCAGGATGAAACATCCAAGATCCACAAGTACATCAAAGATAAGGCCCCAACAGATGACGTGCTCAGTGAATGTCTCAGGCAATGGGGAACAGAGGAAGAGATGCTGGAGGAGGGACCATCATGGGAGGACAAAACCCTACATGGGATGTACCACCGGAACATAACTGAAGTGGCTGATATCAAGAAATCCTACCAATGGCTAGAGCGGGCTGGACTGAAGGATAGCACAGAGGCACTCATCATGGCTGCACAGGAGCAGGCCCTGAGCACCAGAGCAATAGAGGCCCAGATCTACCACACCAGACAAGTCCCAAGGTGTAGGCTGTGCAAAGAGGCCCCTGAGACAATCCAACACATAACTGCAGGGTGTAAGATGCTGGCAGGGAAAGCATACATGGAGCGCCATAACCAAGTAGCTGGCATAGTGTACAGGAACACCTGCATGGAGTATGGACTGGAAACCCCAAGGTCAAAGTGGGAAACACCTCCAAAGGTGGTAGAGAATGACCGAGCCAAGATCCTGTGGGACTTCCAGATTCAGACTGACAGAATGGTAATGGCGAACCAACCAGACATCATGGTGGTGGACAAACAGCAGAGGAAAGCCGTTGTGGTTGAAGTGGCAATACCAAGTGATGGCAACATCAGGAAAAGGAACATGAGAAACTAGAGAAATACCAAGGGCTCAGAGAAGAGCTGGAGAAGGCGTGGAAGGTGAAGGCGACAGTGGTGCCCGTGGTCATCGGCGCACTCGGGGCAGTGACCCCCAAACTGGAGGAGTGGCTACAGCAGATCCCTGGAAGAACACCAGACATCTCGGTACAGAAAAGTGCAGTACTAGGAACAGCAAAGATACTGCGCAGAACCCTCAAGCTCCCAGGCCTCTGGTAGAGGACCCGAGCTCGAAGTTCAAAGTTCAAAGTTTTTATATGTGTGTATGTGTATGTATATATATATATATGTGTGTATATATGTATATATATGTGTGTATATATATATATATATATATATATATATATATATATATATATATATATATATATATATATATATATATATATATATATATATATATGTGTGTGTATATATATATATATATATATATATATATATATATGTATATGTGTGTATATGTGTATATATATGTATATATTATTCATGACTTTAGTTCCTTTCATAATGTCTCTGCTTAGAGGAGGCACTGGCTCACTCTCAATAAAGAACATTCTGACAGATTTTAAAGCCACTGTGAAATTCCCCTATAAGTGGGAAATGCCCAACGTGGCACACTTAAATCCCTTTGATCTGTCAAAGTTCACTTTCACCCACTTGAAAGGCTTAACCAGATCATGTCATGCCCAGTGCACTAAGCTCAATTTTTACGCATTATGTGTGGTGACGAATCTGGTGTAGCAAAAGTGATTTAACAATTCTATTAATCAGCTTTTTATTCTAATTCTATTAGTTTTTAATGCCATTCAATAATATATGTACACTGGCAGTTTCCCAGCTGTGATGCATGCACTGTGGGCTCCAGTCAGCCCAAACTAGATGGACAACAGCAACCAGAAAGGACTGCGGTTCCCACAATGCACCATCCATTTTTCCTTTTGTTGTCACTGAGCAGTGACAGTCAGTGTGTATCCAGCTGGAGATACCTTCTGGCTTGTGCTTCTGGCTCACCATAGCTCTGTCCATCTCTTCTCAATCTTCTTCTTTCTCTCTTTCTTTTAATGTCTCTCTCCATCTCTCTCTCTCTCTGTAGACATTCATTCTCACTTCATTCACACTTTTTCTGTGTGTATACATCCTTTCTCTGGAATCACAGCTATTTTTTTTCTTTCTGAAACATTTTATCTTATCTTATCATTAACTAGTATTAATGAGACACTATGAATCAACAACTTCATTAATCTTTGTACATGTGATGATGATAATAATAATAATAATAAGAAGAAGAAGAAGAAGAAGAAGAAGAAGAAGAAGAAGAAGAAGAAGAAGAAGAAGAAGAAGAAGAAGAAGAAGATCAAACCAAATTAATCCCAGGAGGGAAATTTAGCATTACAACAGCACAAGAAACAGACAAGAGAGGTCAGTAGGAACAGGATAGAGAATGTGCATGAATGCAATGTGTGTGCAAAACTAATTTGCAGATCACAATGAAGGGGTAGTACCCTACTGATTTTGTGTTGGTTTATTACTATTATTATAATTATTATAATTATTTGTTGTCTTCTTTCGTGGCTGAAATTGCAGAGTGCTGGAATGAGCTAGAGACATTAAACTTGGCCCAATAACTGGAAATTATGTGCAAATGCTTTCCAAGAAATATGACTCCAATCAGCCAGATGGTGGCGCTATAATTAACGCCTGAACACATTTTGAAAGGCCACGCCCCTCACACAGTGCTAATTTGCATAATCTGAAAAACAGAAATGTGACATCTACTTTTTGGAATTCAAATGTATCAACACCAAATTTGGTAGACAGCCTTGCGGGTCTGAGATACATCAACGCACTGTAATTGGGAAAGATCGGTCCAATAACATGGCCGCCCCAAAAAACTTCACAAAAGGTGGGGCTTTGTCCAATCATCATAAATCTTGGAAGATATCTTTAGACCATGTCTGGGAATAGGCGTGCCAAAGCATTTTGAGCCCGACCCATAGGAGGTGCCACAAATGCCAACAATGTCTACCTCAAAACACTGTGGACAGAATTTCACCAAATTTGGTGCACATGCTCTGGGGAACAGTATTAACCAAGATCTGAAGTGTCATATTGATTGGTGCATGTGGGCGTGGTCTACTTATCATTATCTGCTGCTCACGCCTTTGTTATGGTCAGGATCACCGTGGTGTGCAAATGATCCACCAAATTGCTCACACCCCCAAAACTTCTTGAGTTGATGATGAAATGGTGGCATCACCAATCAAAATGTGCTTGATTAATGCATGCTCTGTGGCGAACAAGGCTTACATACTAAATGTCTTTTTTATTCCTGACCGAAATGTGGAAACGGAAAATGGAATTTATCCATTTAAATGAACTATGGATTGTTCATTTATTGGGACTCCGCGTCTGTCAGGCCATGGTGCAGCTCTCACTGTAGTCTGGAAATATCGGTTTTCTTGCCAACTGGTGAGAAATGAACCTTTTACCATGTTTGAACAACAACTGACTAAAGTTGGTCGGCTAAAGCCATTTTATTGTGTTTTAATTTATCGACCTCCTGGTCCAGCATGACACTTTTTATCTGAGTTTACTGATTTTCTGAATTATATTATTAGGCTGGACAAAGTGTTATTAGTCAGCAATTTTAACCTGCACATGATGGCAGGTTGTATGATGCCCCTGAATAGCCACTGAATTTCTTAATATTACTGAATCTATTAATTTCAAGCAACATGTCTCCGATGCCACTCACATGGGTGGTCATACCTTGGACCTCGTTTTCTCTCTGGGACTAGATATTGATCATATTTGTTGTGAGGACCTACTGATCAGTGATCAACACATTTTAACTGTGATATTTATGCAAATTTTAACGATGTAGAGACATTTTCTTTTAATGAGCATTGTTCCATGTCGCTGAACAAAGTGGCACCTTTAAAGATTAGCACTAGGGCTATCTGCAACACTTTTCCGTAGTTGACAGACACTGTCCGCTGCCTGAGAAGGAAGTGTTCCAGGACTGAATAGCTATGGAAAGCCAGTGGGCTTGAGGTGTATCACCTAGGACGGTGTAGTCCCTCATTCGTCCAGGAGTGTTCTATCGTAGAAAAGGTTTCAGTCGTAGTCAACTGGACACTGTTTTCAGAATCAAGACGTTTCGGCTCCCATCCGGAAGTCATTCTCAATTGTGAAAAAATTGGACGGGAACTGGAAATTTAAGCTACTCTGAGTTACATAAGCCCTGCCCTCAGGAAGGAATCTGCCTGAGTATCTGTTAATAGCTAGTTTCACCTGAAACTGACCTAATAGTTTCAAGATGGCCCAGTAATCAGTAATCAGGCCTATTGTTTTCTGGCTGCATCTACTTCATCACTGTTAAGTGCCTGATTAGCATGTGATAGGCGTGACCAAGGTGATAATACACTCTGATAGACTTTGGGCAGATTAAATCTCAGACCACCATTTCTGTTCAAAGAGGGTTCTCTTTTTCACAAAAATGGCTTCCTTGACGCCCGTTCAAACCAACTCTTCTCTCTACTAAGAATCTTCACCTCGCTGTCTTCAAATGTGTGGTTTGTAGCTTTTAAATGCAAATGCACGGCGCTCTGTAATCCTGAGTTAGCGTGTCGTCTGTGCTGATAAAGTCTTTTGTGAAGTGGCTGTTTGGTCTCGCCTATGTACCGTTCTTTGCAGTTTTCCTCACTGCACTGAATGGAGTAGACAACATTGCTCTGTTTTTGTGTGGGTAACTTGTCCTTAGGGTGAACGAGTTTCTGTCTTAAAGTGTTGCCTGGTTTAAAGAAGACAGGAACATCGTGCTGTCTAAAGATCCTTTGTAGTTTTTCAGACAGTCCAGATACATAAGGAATGGAGACACCGTTCCTTCTCGGTTCAGTTACACTTTTTGCTGCCTGTCCACGCCCTCGCCTTAAGACACGTGGTGATCAAGCTTTTGAGGTCATAGCACCTAAGCTCTGGAATGCTCTGCCTGCACCCTTACGGTCTGCTGATTCTGTGGATTCTTTTAAAAGTCAGCTAATGACATACCTGTTTAGACAGGTGTTTGGGTAACCTGTATGCACCAGGTCTGCATCTTATGTATTTATTGCATATTTTTACTATGTACTGTGTATTTATTATGTATATTTTTTATGTACTGTCTTTTTAGTTTGCACTTTTCTGTGGCTTCATGTGGCTCGGGTGGTCACTTCGTCTGTGATTGTATGTTAATGTTTTTGTAAAGCACTTTGTGTCTTATGTCTGTGAAAAGTGCTATACAAATAAAGTTTACATACTTACTTTTATGCCATAGCTCAATTTGCCAAGAGACAGGAAACTTGGCACCATAACTGGAAATGATGTGCAAATGCTAGACAAAATATGATCCCAATCGGCATGAAGGTGGCGCTATAATTAAGTCAAAAAAATGAAAACTTTGAAAGGCTGGCCCCACCACACCATGACTCCAATTGACTTGAAATTTACAACTTGATCTACAACTCAATGTCAGAATCGGGTTTATTGCCAAGTAGGTTTTTACATACAAGGATTGTTTTGGGTTTTTTGCGTTTTCACAAATAGAATGAAGAAAACAAACAATTTCTGATTCGTGTTATGCCACGCAAATTTATATATATATAGTATATTTGGTCATATTTTAATGTGAAGCCTCCTTGTTTTCTGATCTGCTCCTATTTGCCCTATTTTTAATTCATTATGCTGTTAATAAAAACTGTATCCTTTTCAAATTTAAAGCCCTCTAGCGTGTCAGTGAGCAGAATCAATTAATTTCCTATTAAGGCTTTTATTGTTAAATATGTGCAGGACCATGTTGTGGAAAATTCCCATATGGTTCTCAAATGTACCGCATGCCATCTTGTGGCACTTGCAAGTTACTACAAAATACCATGAAAATGATTGAACTAGAAAATTTAAGCTTGTGGCTATATTTATACATTTGTATTTCCAAATAATAAATGCAAAACAATCATATTAATAAGTGATTAATTAAATACATATTTACAGAAGTGCAATTTTAGGAGTTTGAAGAACAAGTTTATATGTATACTAGTTAAAGGTATCAAAACCTCATATATCATGAGTCAGAGTACTATCTCGGTGGTGCATGTATTGAGAAAAAGCTCAAATCATAGCGTATACAATTAATCAAATCATCTACAAGCTCTACAACTACAATTAGTTCAACTTTATTGTCACATGTACAAGTACAGTGAAATGCTCATTCTCTAGCTCGCTCATCCTTTTACATAAATAAATTACTTGTTTAAGGTCAGAGCAAGCAGCTGTAATCCACAAATATCAGCACCAGTGTAGTCAAAATCCATGAGTCATTGTGGAAGTACTAAACCAAAATGACTAAAAAGTTATTTTTCAGTAGACTCCATCCCATGTACAAATACTTGGATAGAGGTTCAGCTAATCAGAAGCAGTTGCTGTCTTATCAGTCTGTCTCCTCCTTTGCTCATCACTTCATCCTTCTGTCCTCCTGTCTTCCTCCCTCAGGCCTGTCTGTCCTTCCTGTCTCACCTTCTCTCTCCTCTTTCTCCTCAATGCTTCATGCCTGGAAGGTCCCAGGTCTTTCCGTGAGATGTTCTATATTCTGCAGAGCGCTTGTGGCAGGAACTGTTCCTCAGAAGGTATCTCACTTCCAACTTCCACTACCACTCTTTGTTGTCTCCTCTCTACTTTCTTTCTTTTTCCTTTCTTTTTCCTTTCTTTTTCCTTTTCGTTGTCTTTTTTGTAAACGCTCATTGTCCACCCCTGTGCTTCTCATCGGTGCTGCTGACATATTCTTATGATTGGTTAGTTGGAGGTGGTTGACTGAGGGGAACCACACAGAAGCTCAGCCTGAGTGGACGTGTGTGTTTGTGTATGTGTTAGTGTTTATCCTGTGTCAGTGTGTGTGTTTCACATTAATGGACTACATTGCAGCCAAGGTTAATTGAAGGGTTGAAGGTTTGGTAAAAAGGTATCACAACCTTTTTATCTGCTCCCATGGCAACAATCCCCAGGTTACCTCAGTGACAGCTCTGTCTAATGACCTGCTGTTAGCAGCACCTGTACACAAATTCTATATGGAATTAACTCATGCACACACATCTCCCACTATCTGCTGAACCATTAGCTAACCTAATGACTATTGGGCAGCAGGTTTGGGGCTGAAGAAGCACAACACAGCCTCCAGCACCCTACATCCAGCAGGAGCACCAAACACCCAGCGCCCAGCAACCAGCACACAAAGCCCAGCCCACAACAACCAGCATGCAACACTTTAAACTCAGCAGTCATTTTCCAGTACCCAATATCCAGCTGCTTGCATGCAATACCTCATACCCAACACATGAAAAGTGAAAGTTTGAACTGTGTGAAAATAGAAAGTGTGACTTGAAGCAGATGTGGGGAGAGGTCAGAGTCAATAGGAGGAGAAAAAAGAAATTAAATAAGGAGTTAATAGAATAATAATAATAATACGTTTATTTTTATAGCACCTTTTAAAAACAGAGTTTACAAAGTGCTTTGGCAAACAGAGCAAAACAAAAGCAGGATACCATGAAGGCAGTATACCAACTGAAGGCCAAACAGTAAGGGCAAACAAAGGCAAGACAAAGTCAAGTGAAAAATTAAAACAAGAGATATAAACAATAAAAACAACAAGGGGGAGAAGGAGGCACAATGCAAATACCACCTAGAATTTTTAAAATAGTAGAATTGTAATTGTAGTGTTAATATTAATAATAATAATAATTTAGATTTATCCCCTACTTTAGAACCACCAGCAGGGCCCCACCTGAGGATCTAAGGCTGCGAGCTGACTCACCCAGACGTGCTCTAAAAGTGATCAGTAAAATCTTAAAATCAATTCTAAATCGAACAGGGAGCCAATGGAGAGGAGCCAGGATTGGGGTGATGGGATGGGATGTTAAAACCAGTGAGAAACCTAGCTCCTGCATTATGAACCAGTTGGAGGTGAGAGAGTGACTTTTGGTTTATGCCAGAAAGGAGGGAGTTACAGTGGTCAAGTTGAGAGAGTGAGAGAGCATTGGTTTAATTCTGGAGATGGTTATCATTTGGAGGAAGCAGGACTGGACTTTTTATCTGTGGTTTAGATCTGAATAAAATAGTACACCCAAATTTCTGGCAGTGGGCTTCACATTTGCAGACAGGGGACCAAGGCCATTCTCAATGAGACTGATGGGGTTTGGGGGATTGAACAATATGATTTCTGATTTTGAGTTATTGAGTTGAAGAAAATGTTGTGCCATCCAACAGTTGACATCACTGAAACAATCTGAAACAGCAGCTAGGCTTTTTAGGTCATCAGGTAGGTAATATATATGCTACTCCATAGCAATGAAAAGAGACGTTGTGACGTTAAATGATTTGTCCACGTGGAAGCACGTAGATAGAAAATAAGATTGGACTGAAATTGCACCTTTGCTATGTAAAGCTATAAAACCTGACTGAAACTTTTTAAAGTTATTATGACAGATAAAAGCTAAAAGTTGGGTTGAAAACACTTTTTCTAAAACTTTTGGTAAAAATGGAAGTTGGCCTAAAATTGTTAAGAGAAGAGGGGTGTGCTATTGCACGTGCTGCAGTGGGTCTTAAATGATGGTCGTTATAGCAGTAGGTATACCAGTCGCGTATAGGGGAGCTGAGTGGGGTGCAGAGGTTGGGGATGGTGGTGGTATCTTACCATTTCCTACCTGGTAGGAATTGGTATTAAATGACAGGAGGGACCTGTGGGAAGAGCTCTCACAGGAATCAGGATGCTGAGGTTGTGCTGTAGAGGAAGAGGGGGGATTCGGGGGGACTTAAACAGTCAGTCACATGGAAGGGACTGCACTGCATGCTGCAGGTTAGCCAATAGCATTTGGCTACCCACGCCTGTTGGGATGGATCCTGTGTCTTTTGAACAGAGAGAGACGATCCCAGAACAAGTTCAAATTACCAATAAAGCCCATGTTGTGAGTGCTGCTGTTGGACTGGAACCAAGTATGAAGGCTGAGGATTCTACTAAAACGGCCAGCTCCACGACCGAGCGTGGGGATGGTACCTGATATAAAAACAGACTTTCCACAGTTATTTAAAACGGCAAAAAGGAGGTTAAAATTGTTTTTGATGTGCTCAGACTCCCGATGGGTCCCGATAGACAGGAAAATGATAAAAAGTGAGAAACATTAAAAGATCAATAGAAGACAACAAGGAGAGTGGTTTATGTTGTAGGTTAAAGAAGTTAAAAAAGGTTGGAGGGTAACCCTAAATTCACACTATATACGCAACGTCAGCAGCACATGATGCTGGAGTGTCTGTTTATTCCCCACCAACTCTGAGATATGTGTGGAGATTGCACTTTGCTGAGCCACCAGAGAAAAAAAACAACAACTTGAATTTGGAGTGTATAAAAATTCAGGGAGTCACGTCTTGATGCGTATGTCTCTCAGAGTCAGTATGGGTTGTTACATTTGTAAAAATGTAAGCATATCTGTTCTGTTAGACTAATGGAAGCTAAGCAGGTTACCTGAGAAACAAACATTAGAGAAGGTAAAGCATATGTGTGATAGAAATAGTGCTTAAATATTCCACTCATACACATACATATACACATATACACGCCCAGATTTAAATTGCAGAATACATACAGAACATATGCATCCACACACCACATACTCTAAACACACAGTAGTGCTCCATTTATAGCAGAATCTGCTTGTGCTCCACCCAGCAGACTGAGCCAGACAGACACACAGACAGCGGAGCTCAGACTGCATCACAGACTAGCCTCAGTCTGCTCTCCAGTATCTATACACACCCACACTCACCAGTTAAGATATACAGCGCATACATGGTAAATAGTAAATGGACTGTATTTGTATAGCGCCTTTCTAGTCTTCTGACCACTCAAAGCGCTTCACACAACATATCACATTCACCCCATTCACACACACTAACACACCAAAGGCACAGCCCTCAGGAGCAATTTGGGGTCCAGTGTCTTGCCCAAGGACACTTTGACATGTGGGCCGGGGAAAGCCAGGATCGAACCGCCGATTGGTAGACGATCCGCTCTACCACCAAGCCACAGTCGCCCTAGAAAGACAAACGTACACATCTTTAGTCTTTATACAGCCACGGAAAATAGTGTTCATTGAAACTGTACATTGGAACACTTTAATTAAAGTTGTAGTTCACAGTTTAATGACCATTTTACTGTGGGTCACTGTTAGTTCTGTATCAGCTGGATGTTTAACCCTTTGAAACAGATAGACATAATTTGCATAAAAAGTTCTTCTCCGCTCATAGCTAATAATCATCATATTTAGAAATGTTCGTCAGTATTAAAGTAATTAAGTTAATAATTGTCTATACATCCATGGTTACAGTGCAAGCAGGAACTGCTAGTAACTAATGCAGTTTTCATGGTGCAGATTCACAAAAAGTACACAAATGTAGGCAAAAAAAAAAACAGGCCTCAAGGTCACTAGCTCACTGCCTCTATGGCAACTTATACTTCCTGTTTGCATCATCCATTGCTAAACTTTGTTACCACTAACAATAAGAGTAACAAAATCCATTAATATTAGCCTTTTTTCACACAATTTGTGTTTTGACACATAGCCAAAAAATTGTGTAAAACTCTTTTTTTCATAAACTATCTTAGAACATGTATAGTACCACTGACATGCAAATAAATGCCATTTCCGAGTAGCCTAACTTGAAAATAACGATATAATTGCTAAGGTATGTACTGACTCTGCCATAAGCCTGTAAAAATGGAAAATTAGGGGAAAAAAGCCTTGTAATTCAAAGCAGTTTGAATTAAACTGAAGCTCCCTGCATGCTCCAGGGAAAAACTCCCTTTAAGAAATATGACATATTAAAAATTCCCTATGTGTCTGCTAAAACACATAGCTAGAAACATATATACAGTATATGCGCAGACTGTAAGAAACAGGTTTACTCACAGCAAGGTTTCTTTTGTTTATTTCTATGATTTCAACACAAATTTGTTGTTCACAATGTAACATTATCAGGGAAAAATTATGGCGCATCAACGGTGCGTTTAATGCATCCTTTCGGATTTTAACGCGTCAGACGCATGACGCGTACCTAGTAACATCACTAATACTCTATAATAATCTTAGGATTACAAATCTATTATCAAATCTTTTATCTTTGCTTGCACCTTTTTTATTATATTTTGTAAATATTTTAGGATGAAGCTTTTGAAGGTTTTGAACATTAATTAGGCTGCCAAATATGTAGTGTTTCTGCCTGTGCAACCAACAAAAACTGGTCACAGAATTTAACTAAAACTCAAAGATTTACTTTGAAGGATTCTGATTCAATAAATGGAATGCAATATTTAGAACCAGCAAAATGCTATTAAACCCCAAACCTTACTGTGAATGTTTATTTCATTCATTACAGTATTACAACATCAAGACAATGCCACTCATCCTGAGACTACAGTTCTGCTGACAAGTGGGGACAGACTTGTGTAGGTCTAAATGTGGGGGACTATATGGGGGAAAATATCACTGAACTGGCTTCCTCAAATGGGCTCGACAAACAGACAAACAGTGGACACATGGCACATGTTGCTGGGAACACACACACACACATAAACCATACATGTAAACACAAAAAGCCGTGGCCCAAGCCTTGGCTGAGTGGTGGTGGGCTGAGGTCTTAGTAGATGCTGTGCTGAGGTCATGGATTTATTAGACAGAGAAGCCACAGAGGAATCCCTTTGAGTCTGCTCCACACGCACGCACACACATCACAGACACACACCAACATAGACATCCACTCAGGCATGTAGACAGCAGACTTTTTCTATAACATACACAGGACACCCAGTCCAGCTCTGACTAAATTAAGCTTTTAATTCAATGTGGGTGGTTATGGAGCCAGGACAGTGACTTTAAAATTTGGCATCGAAAATACAATTTGGCATTGTAACCAAAACCGGAACTGAAAAAGGAAACATTGGCATTGAAACATTTGTATTAGAAATAGTTGTATTGGCACTGACAAAAGTTTCACTGAAAAATAAAACACAGACAGAAAAAACGTTTGTTTGTTATTTTGATATTTTATGCACACTCTCCTTGCCCCCTCTCCTCAGACCCCTCCCCTCCAGATACACAGAGACAGGCAGTCTCTTTGTTTCTCACCAGCCTGAGGCTTGCTGACATGCACAGTCAGTTCTGATTGGACTGTTATTTTCACATGTCACGAGAGAAGAAGTTATTTTACGAAGTAAAAAGTAGTATGAGTGGCGTTGTGCTTCCGTTCCACAAAGAAATCAAATCCAGAATGATTGGTAGGTTGGTCACTGGGTTGCCGATCCCACACTGGTTTTCCCTACGAAATATCATCAATGGGCTGGGAGGATCTTTTGGCCTTTAGGGTGCTAATGATGTAATGAATGCCACCTGGTCAAACACACACGAACACATATGTTGAACCTGTATGTTCCATATGTTTCAAATCCATTTACCATGTGTACTGTGTAGACAGTAATAGGAACACACACACAGAGGGTTTGTGTTGTCGGTGCTGCTTGCATGACCAGTGTTCGTGTTTCATTTTGTTGCTGTGATCTTGTGCTTTCAAATGTTGGTTTGCAGGAGCATGTGGAGCTGTTCTGTGTGTGGGGGGGTGGGGGGGACTTAATCCTGTCAATAGCCAGCCATCCCTCCCTCCTCTACACCATCACACGCCAAGGCAAATCAATGAAGAGTGTGTGTGCAGCAGTGGTCTCCAGTCATGTGCTGTTCAGTCTACAGTATATGACCACTGTAGCCGCTCAGTTCCCTGTCTGAGAGAATACAGGTTGTATGCATATGCATATGCATACAACATATGCATATGCATATGCATGTATACATATACAGTATACTACTGTATATGTTATATTTAAATGAATGTCAGGACATTTCAGCACATGGTTGCACATGACTGAAAACCATTGGTGCATGAATAAAACTGTCTGGTTTGTGTGTGTGTGTATATTCACATATCCATCATTACTGGTGTGCTTTCAGAGTATCTCTGTATGATTGACACTGTGTGCACCTCCCTCCTCCTGTCTGACCTTCCTCTTGTGGAGCAGGTGGGAACAGCGACAGTGTGTTTGACGTAGAGAAGGCTGTGGGCACCATCATCATCGCCAAGCCTCTGGATGCTGAACAGCACTCCTTCTACAACCTGACGGTGCAGGCCACAGACGGCACTAACACTGCATACTCGCAGGTACTGCATAACCTTTATTTCAGCAACCTTTCACCGTTTGGTCGTATACAGTTATACCTTGTAACTGTTTTTGCAACTTGCTAATGAACCGCATGCCACAGAGGAAGAACATATGTCCATGTTACTGCTCCAGTGGGTAAGTAGAGGGTAGGAATGTGGAAAAAGGTGAAAAAAGCATTAAACAACTTTATTTGTTATTTGAGCAATATGATAACTAATAGACATATTAACCCAATTTTATCCAGCCCCACTTGTGGCCTGGTCCCCTCATTCAAAAATACTGTCTTAAAACACCATCCATGAATCAAAATGACTGGATCACAGGGATTCCTCTGAACAGAGAATGAGCTTCCTGTACCATCTGAGCAGGGAAAAGATGAACACAAGAAAATGAACAATAAAGTCTGTTTCACTCAAGTTTACTGAACAAATCACAAGGATTATCTTCAGCGATAAGACGACTGAGAGGCTGAACCATAGACTCATAGACCATAGACTAAAGAAACCAAAATATCCCGAATACGGGAGCAGCCATCTTATGCTTTTGACGTCATTTGGAGAGAGTCTGAACAGTAGTAATCGGAGTTGGAGCCGCGGTATCGAGGTCCCACCCATACACCCGGCCGACTCAATCGCGAGCAGAGCTCAGCTGTCAATCATGACATGAAACCCTGTTTTTATAGCATTAAATAACTAACTAAAACTAAACTTATCAGAAAAACGAACACCTGAACATACATCAGCATGATAAAAACTAAATAATCTGACGGGAACCATCTTTGGGAGAAATTATTTGACATGTACTTTGAGTATTTAGTTTGGCTCATGAGTTCATGTCCTATCCCCTGACCTATACTGCAGCCAGTCACCAGGGGGCGATCAAGATGTTTTGGATTCACTTTTGGGGAGCTGTCATGTCGTCCATCTTTATATACAGTCAATGGGCTGAACAAACATGAAATATGGTTATTGTTGGGGCACCCTGGTAGCTCACCTGGTAGAGTGCATGCCCCATGAACCCAACCCACGGCCCTTTGCTGCATGTCATTTGTTAACATTGTACTCACCAAATTAATTAAGGCAAGATACACGAGTAGTCAAATAATCAGACAGAATTATGTTAAATGACAGAAAGATACCGTCATACAAGTCATCCTCTGGTCTTAAAAATTGCTGATTGCACTGTTCCACCCAACATTTGAACAAACAGTATTCTGAGTGATATTACACTTCATGCTCATATAACATACACTGTTTTGACTGATTGTAGGCTCCATGCTGAATATTTAGCAGACAATACATGTTGAATGACAGTAGGCTCTGTTCTAACACTATTATGAGATATAGTATGCTATCTGTTAATATTGCATACACTGTCCTGTGAGAAAGAAGGCCCAATGACATTTAGTTTTTTAACCAAGTGGACACTACATGGATTAAGAAAAGGAGATAAAAATATACAATACAGTAAGAAGCAGAAAATCTTTTTCAGACTAGTTTCAGTGCAGCACATGGCCTCAGGTATGCTCAACATCAAGAATTTCCATTAGATTTTAATTTACAAGATGAGTTTGATGAGAATTTTAGAAACCAGGTTAGTGTGGAATATGAGAAGACACACTTGACACAGACACAAATACAGACATTTTATAGAGCAGGAAGAATTGTTCTGACATGAGGAATAAGTGAGATGCCTATTATTCCCTTACACAGACAATACACACAGTTCATCTTTTCATTTCCAAGGACAGAGAGCGAAGATGTTGAGTTAGTAACATGTATTAATGAGATAAGAATGTATACTGGTGGATAGGGAGACAAGAAGGGGAAGAGAGAAGTCATCATGAGAAGTCTCCCGGCAGTCTAGGCCTATAGTAGCATAAATAAGGGACGGTTCAGGACTCAACCTGCTCTTAAATGTGGAGATGGTGTCTGCTTCCCGAACCCAAACTGGGACCTGATTCAACAGGAGAGCAGCTTGATAGATGAAGGATCTGGCTCCCATTCTACTTTTGGAGACTCTATGAACCACAAGTAACCCTACATTGTGGGAGCACAGTGTTCTTGTGGGGTAGTAAGGTACTATGAGCTCTTTAAGATACAATGGTGCCTGATTATTAAGAGCTTTGTAGGTGAGGAGAAGGATTTTAAATTCTATTCTGGATTTTACAGGGAGCCAGTACAGAGAAGCTAATATTGGAGAAATATGATCTCTTTTCCTAGTTCTTGTTAGTACACGTGCCACAACATTCTGGATCAACTGAAGAGTCTTAAGGGATATATTGGGAAAGCCTGATAATAAGGTATTGCAATAATCCAGCCTAGAAGTAACAAATGCATGGACTATTTTTTCGGCGTCATTTTGAGACTGGATGTGCCTGATTTTCGCAATGTTACATGGGTGAAAAATGGCAGTCCTTGAAGTTTGTTTTATGTGGGAGTTAAAGGATAAAACCTTAACCAAGTTAACTCAGAGACTCATTATAGTGTTGCTGTAGGCCAAGGCAATGCCATGTAGAGTAAGTATACTGTATCTTTAGATAATGAGTTTCAGGGGTGTTTGGGGCCAAGTAAAATAACTTCAGTTTTGTCTGAGTTTAACATCAGAAAATTGCAGGTCATCAAGGTCTTTATGTCCTTAAGGCATACTTGAAGTTTAGCTAACTGATTAGTTTCATCTGGCTTGAACGATAGATATAATTGGGTAGCATCTGCATAATAACAATGAAAGTTTATGAAGAGTTTCCTAATAATATTGCCTAAAGGAAGCATATATAAGGTGAATAGAATTGGTCCAAGCACAGAACCTTGTGGAACTCCGTGACTAACTTTGGCATACATGGAGGATTCATTGTTCACGTACTAACTCAGATCGAGGTGATAGATAGGATTTAAACCAGCTTAGTGTGGTTCCTTTAATGCTAATTAAATGTTCCAGTCTGTAATAGGATGTGATGCTCAATGGTATCGAATGCAGCACTACGATCTAACAAGACAAGTACAGAAACAAGTCCATTGTTTTATGCAATTACAAATTACCTTCTAATTTGTAATTTTCACCAGTGCTGTCTCTGTGCTATATGATGCACTCTAAATCCTGACTGAAAATCAAATAAACTATTGTTATGTAGAAAGTCACACAACTGATTGGTGACTGCCTGAAAGGGAAGGTTAGATAGAGTTGGCTAAAACCCCTGGATCAAGAGTGGGCTGTTTAAGAAGAGGTTTAATTACAGCTTTTTTAAAAGACTGTGGCACATAGCCTGTTAATAAAGACAGACTGATCATATCTAGTAAAGAAGTGCTAACTAAGGGTAAAACTTCTTTAAGCAGCCTAGTTAGGATGGGGTCTAAGAGACAGGTTGATGGCATATATGAAGAAATCGTCGAAGTTAGTTGGAGAAGGTCGATGGGAGAAAAGCAGTCTATATATGCTTATATATATATATATATATATATATATATATATATATATATATATATATATATATATATAAAAACTTTGTCCTTCACCCTCCGTGGGTGGTCTCATCCTTCAAGCTCGGGTCCTCTACCAGAGGCCTGGGAGCTTGAGGGTTCTGCGCGCAGTATCTTCGCTGTTCCCAGTACTGCACTCTTCTGGACCGAGATGTCTGGTGTTCTTCCAGGGATCTGCTGTAGCCACTCCTCCAGTTTGGGGGTCACTGCCCCGAGTGCCCCGATGACCACGGGCACCACTGTTGCCTTCACCTTCCAGGCCTTCTCCAGCTCTTCTCTGAGCCCTTGGTACTTCTCTAATTTCTCATGTTCCTTTTTCCTGATGTTGCCATCGCTTGGTATCGCCACGTCAACCACAACGGCTTTCCTCTGCTGTTTGTCAACCACTACGATGTCATGCTGGTTCGCCATCACCATTCTGTCAGTCTGGATCTGGAAGTCCCACAGGATCTTGGCTCGGTCATTCTCTACCACCTTTGGAGGTGTTTCCCACTTTGACCTCGGGGTTTCCAGTCCATACTCAGTGCAGATGTTCCTGTACACTATGCCAGCTACTTGGTTATGGTGCTCCATGTATGCTTTTCCTGCCAGCATCTTACACCCTGCAGTTATGTGCTGGATTGTCTCAGGGGCCTCTTTGCACAGCCTACACCTTGGGTCTTGTCTGGTGTGGTAGATCTGGGCCTCTATTGCTCTGGTGCTCAGGGCCTGCTCCTGTGCAGCCATGATGAGTGCCTCTGTGCTGTCCTTCAATCCAGCCCGCTCTAGCCATTGGTAGGGGTTTGTCCTCCCATGATGGTCCCTCCTCCAGCACGTCTTCCTCTGTTCCCCATTGCCTGAGACATTCCCTGAGCACGTCATCTGTTGGGGCCATATCTTGGATGTACTTGTGGATCTTGGATGTTTCATCCTGGATAGTGGCTCTGACACTCACTAGTCCACGGCCGCCTTCCTTACGGCTAGCGTACAGTCTCAGGGTGCTGGATTTGGGATGGAGCCCTCCATGCATGGTGAGGAGCTTTCGCGTCTTAACGTCTGTGGTCTGTATCTCTTCCTTTGGCCACCTTATTATTCCTGCAGGGTATCTGATCACTGGCAGGGCATAGCTGTTTATTGCCTGGGCCTTGTTCTTGCCATTGAGCTGACTTCTTAGGACTTGCCTCACTCGTTGGAGGTATTTGGCCGTTGCCGTCTTCCTTGTTACCTCTTCGAGGTTGCCATTTGCCTGTGGTATTCCAAGGTACTTGTAACCATCCTCAATGTCTGCTATTGTTCCTTCTGGGAGTGAGACCCCTTCTGTGTGGACTACCTTCCCTCTCTTTGTCACCATTCGACTGCACTTCTCAAGCCTGAATGACATCCCAATGTCAGAGCTGTAGATCCTGGTGGTGTGGATCAGTGAGTCGATGTCCCGCTCGCTCTTAGCGTATAGCTTGATGTCATCCATGTAGAGGAGGTGACTGATGGTGGCCCCGTTCCTGAGTCGGTATCCATAGCCAGTCTTGTTGATTATTTGGCTGAGGGGGTTCAGTCCTATGCAGAACAGCAGTGGGGACAGAGCATCTCCTTGGTATATGCCACATTTGATGGATACTTGTGCAAGTGGCTTGCCATTGGCCTCAAGGGTGGTTTTCCCTGACCCTGGGTCCCCCGTGTGAAAGTCCTGTGACTTACCAATTGAGCTATCCAGTTGTTCTTATTTTCCTCAATTAATGATGAGTAGTAGGCTGCTCTGGCATTATGGAGGGCTTTCCTATATGTTTTAAGACTATCTTGCCAGACTAAACGAGATTCTTCCAGATTGGTGGAATGCCATTTCCTTTCAAGTTTTCGCAATGTTTGCTTTAATTTGCGGGTTTGGGGGTTATACCGTGGAGCTAACCTTCTTTGTTTTATTATCTTCTTTTTTTAAAGGGGCTATAGAGTCAAGTGTTGTTCCCAATGAGCCTGCAGCACTACCAACAAGATGATCAATTTGGGAGTGACTTAAATTAGCATAGGTGTCCTCTGTTATATTGAGACTTAAATGTAGCTACAACACTTGCAGATCAAGATGCATCATTCGCAAGAGTTTAAGCTAGTTTTTGCTAACCCTCTATTTAGTATTTTTCAATTTTGGCGAAATGGCTCGGACATGTGCTTTTAATGGTGTAGAAGCACAACCAGACTGCATTCTTTCCCTTGATGATGATCCCATGATAAACACACACAAGGCCATGCCCCCTACAGTGTTTGTTTAAATATGCTGGGAGGGAGTGAGCTAGCAGACTTTGGGGGTGAAGTTAAACTTTAAATAATGGTCCGATAAAAAAGGATTCTGTGGAAAGACTGTTCAATTTCAATGGCATATGCCAGAACAAGGTCGAGGGTGTGGTTAAAACGGTGAGTGGGTTTATGTACACTCTGACAGAAGCCAATCAAATCTAATAATGAGATAAAAGCAGTATGCAATAAGGCTATCAGTCGACATCCACATGAATATTAAAATCATCTACAATAATTACTTTATCTGTTTTAAGGACTAAACTTGATAAAAAAAAACTCCAGGACATACACTATAACAAATAGAATTGGCTGTAGTATTTTCCAGGTTGGGTGTGAAAGACTAAGAACAAGGATCTCGAATGAGTTATAATTAACTTTAGATTTAGGGTTGATTAATATGCTTGAATTGAAGATGGCTGCAACTCCACCTCCTCAGCCAGTGCCTCGAGGAATTTGAGTATTAATATGACTGGGTGAAGTGGATTCATTTAGGCTAACATATTCTTCATGACCCAACCAGGTTTCAGTAAGACAAAATAAATCAATATTGAGTCTGGTTCTGTCCAAGGTTTTTGCCTTTTAAAGGAAGTTTTTCCTTGCCACTGTGGCCAAATGCTTGCTCATGGTGGGATTTGTTTACAGTCTAGACCTTCTCTATAGGAAAAGTGCAATGAGATAACTTCTGTTATGAATTGGTACTATATAAATAAAATTGAATTGAATTGAATAATCTGATATAAAAATCATTCACTAGTACAGCTTTAGATGACAGAGATATTTTTTTAATTGGTAAAAATAGAGTGTGACAAAAAAAGTGACATAAATATAATAGACATAATGGACAGACATACAGAGAATAATAAAGTAGCTACAATGATGAATGTGAAGATATGATAAGAGGGAGTAGAGATTAGGTAAATCAAATTGG
Source organism: Siniperca chuatsi (assembly GCF_020085105.1). Classification (NCBI taxonomy): domain Eukaryota; kingdom Metazoa; phylum Chordata; class Actinopteri; order Centrarchiformes; family Sinipercidae; genus Siniperca; species Siniperca chuatsi. Next base: position 944,120 of record NC_058048.1, read on the forward strand.
GCATGTGTTGGTAATGTGTGTGTGTGTGTGTGTATGTCTGTATGAGAGGCAGTGTATCCGTGTTTAATGATCCTGGACAGGTTAAGTGTGTAGAGTAAGGCATGTATGGCAGAGAAAAAGAAGAGGGACATAGTGTTAATGTTGTAGTGATAATAAATTATGATGTAACGACAATATCATTATAATAATAATATAATATAAAATAATATGATAATATAAGGTTGGGATTTACAATGTTTAAAGGGGAAGTGTGTAGGTGGGATCAATTAATTAAGGCTATCAGAATTATCAAAAATAATTATATATAACTTTAATGAATAAAGTCCTCGGGGGCACCACTCTTCTTAAAGAAGAGAAATTAATTAATCGATTGTGTCTCATAAAATACACTAAACTATCAGTTTGGAACTTTAATAATTAAATTAACAACTATAACCAAATTACCATTGATTGCTAGTAGGTTGAAGGATTTGGAGTTCAACATAGAAGAGGCTGGCAAATTACTCACTCTTGTGCAACATTAAAGAAGCCAGCATAATTATACACAATCACATTTATTTAAGAGATAAACAAAGCAGAAACACGATTTGATGTTTAACTCTAAATATTAAACTACAGAACACAGGGTATGTGTGTGCGCAGGTCTGGGTGCACGCCAAAAAGAATGTGTGTATGTTTCTTTGTTCTGCCTCCATATGTCTCACATGCACAAGCATGAACCCACGTGGTCAAAAACAAAGGAACATGTGAAGCGGGAGCTTTAAAGTTACTCTTCGCCGGGTGTGGTTGTGTTTAAGGGCAAAACTAGAGGTGTATGTGTATGATCTGTTTAGGAGAACGGTGCCAAGTTAAAAGGAGTTAGTTAGCATGCAAAGACTCTGTCTGTGTGGAGCATAACATAAACTAACATCAACATAGCGTGTGGCTACCAAATTAACCAAACAGATAAACACGTCACAACAACAAAACCTCAGTAACATCACATGTACAAAAGTTAAACAGTCCTTTGCTTAACTATATACACTATTACTCTATGCTATACCCAGTTGTTATGTTACCTAACCGTGGGAGGGAAAGAGAGCTTATGTGCTGCTGTTAACTGGTGGTTAATCTGCTGTAGACGAGCCAAGCTGGGAAGAATTGTGGTTCCGCTGTGGAAGCGTCTTTTGCTATAGAAATCAGAGGAAGTCAGTCGCTCCGCCTTTGGTTGTCCTTACAGAGTTAACAGCTTGCCGTTAACTTGCTTTGTTTCCTTCTTAAAGTTAGCTAGCAGGCTTTGTGCAATAGCCGTTGGCGCTAAACTTTATTGCAGAGATCTGACAGGCCTTCGAAGCGCTGCGGTAGATCAGGAGACTTCGGTTCTGCTGCGTATTTCTGCTCGGAGCAGGTTACACAGCGAAGCCAGGAGGAGAGCGTTCAGGTGGGTCTGCTGTTGAGCATGCCACACTGAGAGGGATACAGCCACGAATCCTGGAATCCTCCACTGCGAAGGATTCCAGGAGAAAGAGACAGGACAAATGATCGCTGACCTTTTTTATTGACTTGGTGACATCTGGGTCACAGGTCAGACTGGCCAATGCTGTGTTCACAGGCTCTCAAGATTGTGGGACAAAAGAGAATGCAGTCTCCTAACAAAAGTTCAGTTAACAATCACCCAAATGGATGAATTCATCTGTGGAATCCCAACAATAATATTATAATAATCACTATATACAGTACAATTTAATAACCATTATAATAATTACATTTATACAGCAATGGGGAGTGAGGCCAGACCGGGCCACCGGAGAAGCCAGCAACTGTTATGATACACAGAGATTCTGGACCCAAAAGCACGACTCGAAAACAGAGAGTTAAAGTGGTTAGTCTTTGATTTATTGTACGAACAAGTTGAAAGAGTAACCAGGTGTGCGGAGAGAAGCTCCATGAAGCAAGGATGATTCCCAGGCTGAGGCAAACAGTCTGAGCACTGGGAGACTAGGCGAGGACGGCTGGCTGGAGTGTAGCTAGTGAGATCAGGCAGGCGAAGCGAGGACAGCAGGCTGAAGTGGAGCAGAGGTGAACCCGTGGTGAGAAGTTTCTGAAGAGCCAGTGATTAGATCAATAAACTGACGATCTGGCGAAGACTGGTGAGAAGAGCTGGGTAGATGTACTGCATGGTCTTGATTGGTGGATGGAGAACGGTGGGTAGCAGCAGATGAGTAGCAGGTGTGTCAGATTCTGAGTGGAGGTTCACCGGAGGCCACGCCCCGCCAGCACACACATACACAGACAAACACAGGAGGGGAACCAACAGTGGACAAACAGACAACAGAGACACTAGGAGTGGTACAGCTGTACCATGACAGCAACAGGATCCCCCACCTGGCTCCCCAGCAACACAACCGGAAGCCTCAACAGGACGTAGGCAGGGGGGTCAGCTTTAATTTTAGTGACCTCTGATTGGCGTAATTGGAAGTCGTTACCGCAGATGTGAATAACAATCTAACTGTATTTACGCTTATCCTTAGCCAGTAGTTTTAAATAGGATTCAACATTGCCCGCTCTGGCCCCAGGAATGCATTTGACTATGGTCGCACTGGCTACTGTGGGATGGCTAACTACAGCAGCTAACAATTGAGTTCCCATGGTGTGGATCCGCATTACCATTTCACTAAGCCTCGCCTTCAACGCTACAAATAAACTACATTTATTACATGTACCATTACTAGTAAAGGAGGCAGAGGAAGAGCTAAGCATTTGACATACCGAGTAAGAGTAAAGAGTTTCCCTTCGGGGATCAATAAAGCATTTCTGATTCTGATTCTGAAGAGAGAGCAGGAGAGGGAAAGGGAGAGAGAGAGAAGCCATTGCTAGCTGCTAAGCTAAAGAATGGTAGCTGGCAAAACTGAATAGCATGTAAACTGTGGGATTAGCAAGAAAGTCCCTGAAAGAAGGAGAGAGCTTTGAGTGCTTAAGCAGAACCAGTGTACGTAGCAGATAATTAGACGCTGTCATGAAGTTAACTAATAAAATTAACTAGGATGAGCTAGAGCAGCAAAAACACGCTACCAGTAACACACAAGCACTGGCAACCGGAATGAGACAATACGCTTACCGCAGCATACGAAGGAGACCGGGATGGGTCAAACATAGGACTTTTTCCCAGGAGACTGCTGTTTGTGTCCTGTGTGAATCCAAAAAGTCAGCTTATTTTAAGCGGTAGTTAAGTTATAATTTATCGTCTGAGGTGTCAAGATGTGATTGACAATGTTGTATGGGCACAACAATGCAATATATGTTCCTGTAGCTATGCTGTCACAGTATTTGTAAGAGTTTCACATTTGCAATCCTTGCAATAATTCTAATAATATCTCAACTTCCAGCAAACTATCTACCTTTTTAACTCCATAGGCTCCGCAGTCAGAGCTCCCCCAACAAACTGCACCAAACTTTTTCTAAACTTTCTAACCTAATTTTACAAAATGACAATATGACTTTGATTTTGATATGCTGCCTAATAGGCCTATTTCAGGCAAAAAGGCCCTTTAGAAACACACCTTCCAAATGTAACTTTTTTTACTTAAAATTTGAAGATCATTTTTACTGGAACAAGTTCTTTGTAGTGGATGATGTTTCTAAAGGATTGGCCATCCCATGGGTAATAACAACATTGTACTAACATTGCTGAGATATAGGAACATGGTGGCATTGATAAAACAAAGTCAGAAGGGTTGAGAAACACAACCAGTCAGATGATCAGACAGGTTGGAACAAATCTAAACCACTTCATTGGGAGATAGCACACATGTTGCTAAGAATCCCTCATTGAACAGGAAAACTGTGTCTGCATAACAATGTAAGTAAGTAGGTCAAAGTTGAATCAGGAAGTGGGTCTGTAAAACGTGATGGATGTTTACAACAGACAGTTTGCATAATAATCTCTTCAAATAACTTTGGCTAAGACCGCAGTTGTAATAAACAAAAATCTTATAAAGCCTATAATGTACTCTGTGTCAGAGAGGTGTTAATGTAACTCTGTTGTCATTGTTGAGGCCATATTCTGTGGTGGTGTTAAGTGCAACCTCCAAAATAACCACGTTTTCACCAAGTTTAATCCACACCTCTGTGACGGTGTCAAGACTTATTTAAAATCTTCACAAAGATAGGATTTCAACTGGTTTCTCAGGTTATAAAGTTGCCTGCTTTTTGTAATTTTGCCTTTCATCCTGTCTGAACAGAGGATTTAGATACATCTTCTTCACATATTGGTTTTAATGTTTTTTTCACAGTGTCAAATACATACTCTGTATTCACACACACATACAAATACAGGCACACGCACACACACACACCTGTAAGATGGGAGGAAGGCTCCCAGATGGAGAGTCAGCATGGCGTAATGCCGCCAGGGAATGTCTCCATAGTTGAGCAACAGAAGGCTGACTGCTGCAGCAGGGTTTAAATTTAGACTCTTCGCCTAGCAGCACTCAACTCCTGTCTCCGTTTCCCTCCACTTCTCTTTATGTTTTCTCTGGATAGAAATCAGTACAAATCTCAGGCTCCTTTTTCTGGATGTGTGTGTACTGCACATTGCCACTTTCCTCCCCCACTAAGTCCTACTCCTGCTCCTGCTGCTATTTTGTACTTTGTAATCTTTCAGTTCAGTTTGTATATTTTGGCAGGGGTGTAATCAGTACAATGGCAAAGACTTCAGAATCAGAATCAGAATCAGAAATACTTTATTGATCCCCAAGAGGAAACTCTTTGCAGGTTATATGGTAAATACTGCTCAAATTGTACTTTCTGTGTCCACGTAGCTGCAGGGCTAAATTTAGTCATCTGCCCATGTCTGAGTGGGTGTGTGTGTGTTTGTCTTCTGGTCTGGTTCCGTGGTTTCCCGCCTGCTGCTGATCACTGACACACCTGTCTTCAATCAACCATCAGTCTCCACAGCTTAAATACTCTCCCACACCACCAGCGCCAGATTGTCTCCTGTGACTGTGAATATCCTGTGCCGGTGATCACGGCTCCTGTCTCCTTCCGGATTTCTACCAGCCTGTCTACCCGTCACAGAATCCCCACAGCTGAATTTAGCTCTTTTTAATATCAGATCATTGGCTAACAAATCCTTCTTCATCAATGATCTGATAATTGAAAGGAATTTGCATTTAATGTTTTTAGTTGAAACCTAGCTAAACAACACTACTGGTGTAGCAACACTGATAGAGGCTTGTCCTCCAAACTATAATTTTTATCAGTCAGTCAGACAAAACAGGAAAGGAGGAGGGAAGGCTGCGAAGCCATTTTCTCGACACAGTTTGTGTGTAATGACATTGACCTGGGTGAATTTACATTATTTGAATCGCTAGCTGTTGAGCTCAAAGCAGAACAGTCAGTACTCATCATTACATTATATCGGCCGCCAAGATATTGATCGCTGTTTCTGCGGGAATTCTGCGGGTAATAACAACAGGGTTAAACATTGACAATGTTTCAGGATTTGAAATACCTATTTCTGACCATCACTGTGTGTTTTTTGATGCCAACCTAATCTTACCAAAGACTAAAAGGGAATTTCTGGTTCAAAAGAGATTCCAAGATAGCGAGGCTGAAGCAAAGTTCTCTAATATTATGAGGTCATTTGAGCCATACAGCTGACTGCGCTTTAAATGACATGGGTGAAAATTTCAACACCTTGTCATCTGCTTTAAATACTGCTGCTCCACTAGAGAGGTCGATTTACAGAATCTCCCCATGGTTAAACAATAACTGTGTTAATGAGATTAAGAGAATCTGTCGAGGAAAACTAGGCTCACAGTCTGCTGGAATATATACATATAGTTGAAACCAGATATTTACATACACTTAAGAAAACACAAAAACTTTTTTTTCTTTACTGTCATCATTAAATCAGAGTAAACTTTTTCTGTTTTAGATCAATAAATATTAACATTTTTTGCATTTGTTAAATGTCAGAATCGAGCGAGGGAGAATTTTTATGTATTTTTTTATCACTTTCATCAAAGTCAGAAGTATACATACACTTCCTTAGTATTTGGTAGAATTGCCCCGAAACTTTTTCACTTGGGCCAAACGTTTTAGGTATCCTTCCACAAGCTTTCTACAATAGTTTGCTGGAATTTTGGCCCACTCTATCTTGCTCGCACTCGCCTTTTCAGTGCCGCCCACAAATTTTCTATGGGATTGAGATCAGAGCTTTGTGATGGCCACTCCGATACCTTGACTTTGTTGTCCTTAAGCCACTTTGTAACTAATTTGGAGGTATGCTTGGGGTCATTGTCCATTTGGAAGACCCATTTGCACCCAAGCTTTAACTTCCTGGCTGATGTCTTCAGATGTTGCTTCAATATATCCACATAATTTTCTTTTTTCATGATGCCATCTATTTTGTGAAGAGCACCAGTCCCTTGTGCAGCAAAGCAGCCCCACAACATTATACTATCACCCCCATACTTCACAGTTGGGAGGTTTTGAGGCTTCAAAGCTTTGCCCTTTTTCCTCCAAATAAACCGTTAATCATTACGGCCAAACAGTTCATTTTTTGTTTTGTCAGACCACAGAACATGTCTCCAGAAATTAAGATTTTTGTCCCCACATGCAGTTGCAAACTGTAGTCTGGCTTTTTTATGGTGGTTTTGAAGTAATGGCTTTCTCCTCCCAGAGTAACCTTTCAGCTCATGGTGGTACAGGACTTGTTTTACTGTGGAGAATGACACTGTCTTACCAGTTTCAGCCAGCATCTTCACAAGGTCTTTTGCTGTTGTCCTGGGGTTGATTTGCGCATTTCGCACCAAAAAACGCTCCTCTCTGGGACTCAGAATCCATCTCCTTCCTGAGCGGTATAATGGTTGTACATTTCCATGTTTTTTATACTTGCCTATTATTGTCTGAACAGATGAACGTGGGACCTTCAGGCATGTGGAAATTGCACTTAAGGATGAGCCACACTTGTGGAGGTCCACAATTCTTTTCCTGATGTCTTGGTTGATTTCTCTTTTTTTCCTATGATGTCAAAGAAAGAGGCTCTATGTTTGAGGTGTGCCTTTATATGTATCCACAGGTGTGCCACCAATGAACTCAAATCGAATCAATTAACCTATCAGAAGCTTCTTAAGCTCAGAATGGAATCATCTGGAGTTTTCTTTTTGCTTAAAGACACAATAAAGTTAGTGTATGTATACTTCTGACTTTGATGAAAGTGATCAGAAAAATACATAAAGTTCTCCCTCGCTCGATTCTGACATTTAACAAATGCAAAAACTGTTAATATTTATTGATCTAAAACAGAAAAAGTTTACTCTGATTTAATGTATGACAGTAAAGAACAAAAAGTTGTTGTGTTTTTTTCTGAAGTGTATGTAAATATCTGGTTTCAACTGTAGAAAATAGCCGTGACTGTCTGTAATAAGGCAATACGTCTGACAAGATTATTACAGAAAATGCTGGAAATTCTAGAATATTATTCTCCACTATTGACCACCTACTCAACATTGCCCCCACTTGTCCACAGTTCTCTGCATCAAATTGTGAAGAACTTGCATTGCAAGCAAACCCTGTAAAAAATAAAAAAAACCCTGAGGTTTGCAAGACTGTTACAGAGTGTAACTCCTCCACCTCATGTATTGACCCTGTACCTACAGCATTTTAAGTGGGTGTTCGATAGTGTTTCAACCGGAAAATACCACAGCACTGAAACTGCTCTTACTAAAATAATCAGCAACCTCAGACTGAAACATGATGAAAATAAGGTCTCAGTTCTTGTCCTCTTAGACCTAAGCAGAGCGTTCAATACGATTGACTATGATAGAGTAATCAGTCATCTTGAAAAGTTTCACGTCAGTCTTGGCGATCATGTGTCTGAGAAAACATGACATCTGTTTTGGGGTTGCACAAGTGAGCTGCCTTGGTCCATTACTATTCTCATTATTCATGCTGCCAATTGGTGACATCATTAGAGAGCACAATGTATGTTTCCATAGTTATGCAGATGACACGCAATTATGCATCTCTGCTGAACCAAATGATGCTGCAGCTATAAACTCCATTACTACCAGTTTTTTGGCAATAAAGAAATGGATACGCGATAATTTCTTAAATTTAAATGAGGACATAACTGAAATCCTACTAGTTGGCCCTAAAACAAAAAGAGAAATGCTGTTTAATAATCTGGGTAAACTGACTCCCTGGATTAAATCTGAGGTTACCAATTTTTGTGTTATCCTGCATTCAAATCTAAGATTGAAGTCCCACATTAACAAGGCGACGAAAACATAATTTTTCCACCTTAGAAACATAGCTAAAATACGACCATAAATAAATTTGAAGCCGACTTGATTACTTGTAATGCACTTTTTACTGGCCTCCCAAAAAATAACCACAGAGAGACTTTAGCTCATTCAAAACTCTGCAGCTCGGCTATTAACCAGAACCAGGAGGAGAGCTTACATTAGTCCAGTTTTAGTTGCTCTGCACTGGCTTCTTGTAACATTTAGAATTGATTTTATGGTCCTCCTCCTTATATACAAAGCCCTTAATGGGCTAGGACCAAGCTACATTTCTAACTCCTTTGTTAATTTGAGGGGTAACACTGCCATCATCTACTGCTGGTTTATTGGAGGTCCCCAAAGAAAATCTGGGATGCAATCGTTGTCAGTTAGGCCCCAAAGCTGTGGAACACACTACCTACAGATATCAGGGAAGCCAGCTCGCACAATATTTTTAAAAGCAAGCTAAAAACTTATCTCTTCACTTTAGCCTTTCACTAGATATGCCTTTCCTGATACAGACTGGAAACTCGCACTTATTCATTTCTGCACTTCTTTTGAAATGCTATATTTGTGACATGCAACAAAGGGCTGCTGCTATGTATTCTATTTTTTACTTTATTTTTATGATTATTATTCAGTGGGTTTTATTTTCCATCTTATGTTATACAGTATATGTATTCTATTTTCATCTTTATTTGTATCTTATTTTTATTATTATTATCACATGGATTATATTTTCCATTAATTATGGCATTCTACCCCTGTTTTTATGTTCATTCTGTCTATTTTATGAGAAGCACTTAGTGAATGTAATTTCTTTGTTGTAAAGCACTTTGAGCTGCATGCTTGTATGAAAGGTGCTAAGTATATAATTGTTATTATTATTATCATCACCTGTTCCAAATGGCCAGACTCAAAGGCAGTGCAAAAAGCTTGCCATTATAGCCTCCTCCTGGCTGCATCACACTACTCTCCCTGATTTCTTGGAGAGAAATCAGGGAGAGTCTTTGTGTGTCTTTGTAGTGTCAACGCAATGAATTGAACAAATGCAGATAATGGCGCACAGTTTCAGACAGTCTCTCCTCAAATGCATTTATGGTGTTGCACGCGGCTGTTCACAAGAAAAGTGACAGAAGAAGTAGCTGAATGAATGAGAAAAGAGAGCTCAAGAGATTTTCAAACCCTGCCTACTTTCACACCTCTGTACACCTGACCAAACACTGTGTATAGTGGGCGTGATTGTCAGATTGAAGTTACAAAAACTGTTAATTGCAGCCCCCCCTCCAATGTTGACATCGGAAAGGTCTCGTGCTGTTAGACGACCTGACAAGTCCTTTGTTTGAAACATACTGATGCCCATAGGGATAGTCCTGCCAATTTACCAAGATGCTGATCTCAGAACCGTCCCCAACCCAGGGGTACAGCTGTCCACAGCTCCCAGATGCAAAAGTTCTAAAGCCCTAGAACTATCAGCACCTTTGAGACATGACTTTGTGAGACCTTTGGCAGATTTCCAATGCTTTTTTTTTTAAATATAGGAGTTTTTAGTCATGCAGAAAATAAGGAATGGTTAGTGTACGCCTGTGACATAAATCACACACCTCATCAGCTTTAGTTTGCTATAGAGTTTATTTTCTTCATTTATCAAAAATGCAGAACAAAAACTAATTTGGAAATCTGTTGTAGGGACACATGGAGGAAGAAACCTGCAAAAAAGTACAATAACCACTCATGGTAACAGTGTGTCAAATGCAGAAAAAGAATTTTCTCACTAAGACAATCAACAATCAAACAATCAAATTTTACTCTGGTATTTTATAACCTGGGTCTTATTTTCGTAGCTTTCTCCCTATCAGTGATAAAAATATTGTACTCACCAAGTTAATTGCTGAGCTCTTGAAACATGGCAACATGACTAAAAAGAAGTCAGCTGGGTTAAGAAAAATTCGTAGTCGTTCAGACACACTAGGGCTTGTTATAAACATGAGGGGTAAATGTTTATATTCAACATATCTGCAAAATGTTCACTGCAAACGTAAAAAGTCTGAAAAATGTCAGCGACTCTGCTTGACAAACTACTCATCAAGAGCAGATAATATAACTTACTCAAGGATGTCTTCTTTTATCCCTCCCCTCCCTTTCTCTTTGTCAATGTTTCAGGTTCACATCACTGTTATGGACAACAATGACAACGCTCCCATCTTCTCCCAACCAACTTATGATGTCACTATTTCTGAAGACACACCACCTGACACTGAGGTGGTCCAGGTTCTGGCATTGGACCGCGATGAGCATCACCGGCTGACCTACTCTCTGCAGAGCTCCATAGACCCCAGTAGCATGCATCTGTTCCGCATCCACCCCACCTTGGGCACCATCTACTCTGCTCAGAGGCTGGACCACGAAGCCTGTGCCCAACACATCCTCACTGTCATTGTAAGTCTATGTCACTGTCTCTGCCAATGGCTTATATTTAGGATCTTGTGCTAACAGCTGTCACTCTTTGAACACTTCAGTTTCCACTGAGGGGGTCCAGTCTTGCCTGCATTGTTGTGTTAATAGAATTATAGTCTTATCATGAGGTCATTCACTCCCCTTCGTCATTGAACCTGCTGATGGTTTCCACACTGGTAAGAGCAACAGGCAATTATAGCTGCAAGACACGGCTTCGTTCCCACGTTTTAATTAACTTGTGGCCATGAGACACTACTTCGTTCCCACGTTTTAATTACCTCGTGGCCACGAGATAAGTGTATATAGAGAGAACTGCTTAAGGGGCTTAAGCAGCCGATGCAAAAAAGACAGATCTCGCTCCATAGCCTTAATGATGGGAGGAAAAGGCTGCAGCCAGGGTGTAATATTTAATGGTATCTGTTCTGTCATTCTTTTATTTCCCTTACTTTAAGCCCCACAGCAAAGCAAGTACACATTTTGACTATAATGACAAACAATTATGGCACTGTGGCATTGTCCGTGGTGCTGAAATGACAGAGACAGACAGACAGAACACAATTAGTTGGGTCAGATGACGGAACTAACTGCACATGCAAAACGCTTACTGCCTATGGAAAACAACTGAAAAAAGATGCCTCTCACTGCAAAAACTGCACTCTGTCTGATTGGGGCCTTATTGATCAATCAAAGCTAAAGCATCAAAGGGACAGTCAATCTTAGTAATAAGTAGTCATGTACTTCTGAGAGCATGGCTTATTATTATTCGTCATGATGTCATCGAACCACTTTTCTGTGTTAACCTATGGAGTCAGGACAGTGACACTTGAATTTGGCATTGAAAAGAAAATTTGGCATTGAAAAAAAAATGGAACTGAAAAAGGAAACATTGGCATTGAAACATTTGTACTGGAAAAAGTTGTATTGGCACTGAAAAAAGTTTCACTGAAAAATAAAACACAGACATTAAAAATGATTTAATTTAATTTAATTTAATTTTGATGCATTCTGATGTTTTTTTAATGGCATTGTTCTGTGTCATTCTTTTCAGTTTATTTTTACACTGTCAGTTTTTTTTTTCAGTGTCACTGGTTTTCAGTTTTAACTTTCTGTCACCATTTTGGCATGGAGAGGAGCGTTGTAAAGTCCAAAAGTTATAATTTATTTTATGTAATTATTTCCAAAATTCACAAAATGTTTTTATCTAACTAAAGATTTTGCTTCAATCCATATTTGTTGGCATTTAGCCTTTAAAGAACAACATTTTCACTGAACACAGAACTGCTGGCTCTACTGCTTGCTGCACACAAATGGAGGCATGGCTGGATTAACAATTTATATATAAGAAAGTTGATTTAATAAAAAACTGACTCATTTAATCTAATGAATCACTTAATCACATAAATAGCAAAGGCAGTGGTTCAGTAACTTTATCTCTTACATAGCCTACTGTAGTACAGTAGATGTTACCCACCCATATTACACAAACTCTGTCAAAAACAGCACGGTGTAGGGTCCAAAAACTGAAGAAACAATCCCCAAAACGAAAGCGCACCATAAAGTAATGTAGCAGCCAACCCTACCCCACATGTGTGCAGTGCAGGTGTAGCCAGTAAAAAGAGACTTTCTGCAGCACATCCGCTGCGCATACGTTACGTGTTCTGTGAATGTAAGCTGAAAATAGCAATAACATTACGTGGCCTCAATATACATATTTTTTCTATCTGTGATCCTTCTGGGGCTCTGTACATTTTAACCCTAGTTATAGGATTTTTTTGTTTAAAAAAATCTTAATGGGTTTAAATTTTAATCTGTTTTCCAATCAATTAGACACCTTACTTAACCAGGTCTAAAGCAAAGCACTCCTGTTTGGACCTGATACACCATGATAATACATCAGAATGGTGATTGGTTTCATTTGTCAAACACCTGGAAAGTGCAGAGATTTTATAATGAAATTTTCAGTGGTGTATATAAAAAAGACATTGATTTTCTAAGAAAAACAATCAAACAGTGCATCATGGTTAATTAAAAGTCCCTCACTAAGTTACCCGTTGTCTGGATCAAGGAATGTTTTCGGTTAAACTGTAAAAGGCTTTCATAAAATCAAGAAACTTCAATAACTAAGGGCACAGGTGAATATCTGTGGTTATTATACTCTTATTGGTTATTGAACTTGTGATCAGTGATCAGAACAAGAGGAGCCCTCTGAAAGTAGAAATTTCTCAGGAGGAAATAATTTCCGTGTCTTGTGTTCCTCTGTGTCATATGTAGAGCGGCAGGGGAGCCAGAGAGCAGGTACTGATTTGCATATCAGTAACAGCAAACTACTCTTATTAAAAATGTGAATTTGGGGAAATACATACGGTAAAGAAAGTGAAGGAGTAAGAGTTCTGGTCTGATGATATTTTGTATTTTGTTTTGGTGTTATACTTTGGACAATGAGCACATGGGACAATGGGCACATTTAAGATTTTTCAGTTACATGATCACCAAATTTTATTGAGTTCATAGTGACCATGAAGAATGACTTATTTGTTTATTTTGTTTTTGTTGTTTGGTATTTTTTTTGTTGGTATTTTTTTGTTTGTGTTGTACATAGGTGAAGGACCAAGAGTTCCCATACAGAAAGAACCTGGCTCGTGTGCTAATAGAAGTGGAAGATATAAATGACCATGTACCCATCTTTACCACTGCTCTGTATGAAGGCTCAGTCTATGAGTCAGCAGCAGTAGGATCAGCTGTGGTCCAGGTCACTGCCCTGGACAAAGACAAAGGCAAGAATGCAGAGCTACACTACTCCATTGAAGCAGGTGCGCACCTCTGACAACTAAATACTTGCACTTGTATGTTGAAATGTTGTATACCCTATAAATAATTTCCCTTAAAATAACTACCACATAGATTAAAAAAAACATTTTTTTTTTTTCCAACAGGGAACACTGGAAATGCATTCCATATTGAACCAGTTTTGGGTATCATCGCTGTTGCACGAGACCTGGACTTGTCCAGCATAGGATATTATGTTCTCACTGTCAGAGTTACTGACAATGGCTCCCCTCCCCTGTCCACCACCACTTTAGTGCGTATTGCTGTCACCCTCTCTGATAATGCTGGCCCAAAGTTCCCTCAGCCTGAGTACCAGGCTGAGATCACAGAGAATGTGGTGGTTGGGACCTCTGTCACCACAGTTAGTGCAGTCAGCCAGTCCACCCTCACTTATGACATCAAACAGGGCAATACTGATCGGGTTTATCAGATAAATCAGTACAGTGGAGTGATTACTACTCAAAAGCCTCTAGACTATGAGACTACAGCGTCTTACACCCTGATAGTCCAGGCTACCAATATGGCTGGCATGGCCTCCAATGCTACTCTGTTAATCCAGGTAGTGGATGAGAATGATAACCCACCAGTTTTCCAGCAGCTTCACTATCGTGGCAGCATCAGTGAGGCTGCACCAGTCAACAGTGTGGTCTTGAACTCAGATGACTCACCTCTAGTAATCAAGGCCACTGATGCTGACCACAACCAAAATGCTCTGTTGGTCTACCAGATTGTTGAGGACACTGCAAAAATGTTCTTCACAGTGGACTCAGGAACTGGCTCCATCAGAACCATTGCTAATCTAGACCATGAGACACTTGCCACTTTTCACTTCCATGTCCATGTGAGGGACAATGGCAGGCCACAGTTGACAGCAGACAGTCCAACTGAGGTCACAATACAAGTGATTGACACAAATGATTCACCACCTCACTTCACCCAGAATGCCTATGAAACAGTCCTGCTACTCCCCACCTATGTGGGAGTAGAAGCTTTGCAGGTTTCAGCCATAGACCCTGACAAAGATGTCTCTACAGAGCTCACCTACTCTCTGACTGATGGAGTACTGGAGCACTTTGCCATCAAACCTTCAAGTGGAGTCATCATAGTCAAACACAACAACTTCTCTAAAGAACGTTTCCGCTTCAGTGTCAAAGTTTCAGATGGGAAATTCTCCAGCACGGCTTTGGTGACCATTCTTGTCCGACAAGCTCTGGACTCTGGTCTCAGCTTCACCCATAACCTTTACTCTTCATCTATTCAAGAGAATATATTAAATATCACCAAAGTCGCTGTGGTCAATGCTGTGGGAAATCGTCTCAATGAACCATTGAAGTACACTTTGTTAAATGCTGGTACACGCTTCAGAATCCGTCCAAGTTCTGGCATGATCCAAACCACAGGTATACCCTTTGACCGTGAAGAGCAAGAGTTCTATGAGCTGGTTGTCGAGGCGAGAAGGGAGCATGACCGTCTGCACGTGGCTAGAGTTATGGTTAGAGTCCAAGTTGAGGACATAAATGATAATGCCCCTGTGTTTGTTGGACTTCCTTATTATGCAGCTGTTCAAGTAGAAGCTGAGCCAGGGTCACCCATTTTTAGGGTTATGGCGATAGACGGTGACAAAGGGATTAATGGAGAGGTGTCTTACTACCTCAAAGATGACCATGGTCACTTTGAGATCAACCGGCAGACAGGTAGTCTCAGCCTCAAGAGGGCTTTTGAGTCTGACTTGTCCAATGTGGAATACCAGATGGTAATATATGCCAGAGATGGTGGTTATCCACCTCTTTCATCTACTATAGAGTTCCCCATCACTGTAGTCAACAAAGCCATGCCTGTCTTTGACAAATCATTTTATTCTGTTTCTGTGAATGAGGATGTGGCTGTGCACACACCGATCCTCGGCATCAATGCCACTAGTCCTGAAGGTCAGAACATCATCTACACTATTGTTGATGGAGACCCATCTCTTCAGTTTGATATTGGTTTTGATACTGGAGTCATAAGTGTCATCCACTCTTTGGACTATGAAGCAGCATTATCTTACCACCTGACCATCAGAGCCACAGACTATCTGACTGGAGCCCGTGCTGAAGTTGATGTAGATGTGGTTGTCCAGGATGTAAATGATAACCCGCCTATCTTCCAGAAAATGTTGTACAGGGTAGTTTTGTCTGAAACAGCCATGATTGGAACTCCAGCACTTCAAGTTATTGCCACTGACAAAGACTCAGAGAAGAACAATGTTGTCCGCTACCAGATCTTCTCAGATGTGCATAACAGCACAGACTACTTTCACATTGATAGTAGCAGTGGATTAATCCTGACAGCACGTATGCTCGACCATGAACTAGTCCACAAGTATGACTTCATTGTCAGGGCCACTGATAATGGCTTCCCACCATTGAGTAGTGAAGTATCAGTCATAGTTGTGGTAAATGACATGAATGACAATCCTCCAGTTTTCAACCAGCTGCTCTATGAAGCATACGTGAATGAGTTAGCACCTAGGGATCACTTTGTAACCTGTGTCCAGGCCTCAGATGCTGACAGCTCAGATTTTAACAAGTTGGAGTACAGCATTTTGTCAGGAAATGAAAGAATGAACTTTGTGATGGACAAAAAGACAGGAATCATCACATTGTCCAGCCATCATAAGCAAAGAATGGAGTCTGCCTACAGCCTCAATGTTTCAGTGTCTGATGGGGTGTTCACCAGCACTGCACAGGTTCATGTTAAGGTGTTGGGAGCCAACCTGTATAGTCCAGTGTTTGGACAGAATATGTATGAGGCAGAGTTAAGAGAGAATTCTGCTGTGGGAACCAAAGTTATACAGGTAAGCTATTAAAATTCATTGAAATAATTTATTTCCTAAAACACTGATACTGTAATTATAAAAATATGCATGTATGTAAGACTTTTTTTTTTCATTTCAGGTGAGGGCGACAGATGCAGACCCTGGAGTGTTTGGTCACATAATTTATACCTTTATTAATGATGTAGGCAAGGACCGATTTAGCATTGATGCAAGTGGTCAGATCACCACTGTAGAAAAGCTTGATCGTGAGGACCCAGCCAATAAGGACATTGTTCTGACAGTAGCAGCCCAGGACTCAGGTGGACGTGTCTCCTATTGTACAGTACAAATGAATCTGTTGGATGATAATGACAATGTACCTCACTTCCGTGCAACAGAGTACCGAGCTTCAGTCAAATCTGATGTGGCTAAAGGTTTTTTGGTGACACAGATTCAGGCTTATGATCCTGATGATGGTACTAATGCCAAAGTGACATATTCACTTTACAGTGAGGCACATGTCCCTGTCGTAGACATTTTGGAGATAGACCCAGACAATGGTTGGATGGTGACTAAAGGCAGCTTCAGCCACTTGAGGAACTCTGTATTATCTTTTTTTGTGAAGGCTGTAGATGGAGGAAATCCAGTCCGGCACTCTCTAGTGTCTGTCTACATCCATGTTATTTCTCCAGATGCTTTCATTCCTTCCTTCAGCCAACATCAATACTTATTTAGCATTCCAGAGGACACCCCCATAGGTTCAGCCATAGGGACGGTGAACCTCAACACTCCTCCTGGGTATGCCTCCCTATCTGCTGCTTTTGCCCTGGTTAACGGAGAGACCGGAGAAAACAACCAAGATGGGGTGTTTGTGGTGGAAAAGGATACAGGTGTGATCAAGCTTGATAAGCCCTTGGACCATGATGTGATCAAAGGATACCACTTCAAAGTCAGTGCCACTGTACAACAGGCTAAGCTGGATTCTGTGACTTCTGTTGATGTTGAAGTCAAAGTGTTGGATCTAAATGACAACAAACCAGTCTTTGAGGCCAACTCTTATGAGGCCACAGTTATGGAGGGAATGTCAGTTGGAACCAGAATCATTCAAATCCAAGCACTAGACCCAGACTCAGGGGCCAATGGTCAGGTAACGTACAGTTTTGGGGCATTGATCCAGTCAGAAGGGGATTCAGACACATTGGTTGGCACCTTTAGCATTGACAGCAACACAGGCTGGATAACCACACGCAAGGACTTGGACCATGAGACCAATCCATCCTACACATTCACAGTGGTGGCCTCAGACCTTGGAGAGACCCTATCTCTTTCCAGTACAACCACGGTGACCATAGCAGTGTCAGACATCAATGACCACCCCCCCAGGTTCCTGGAGCAACACTACTTTGGTTCAATTCAGGAGAGCGACCCACCAGGTGAGGTGGTGGCTGTGCTGAACACCAGAGATGATGACAGCTCTGCCGTTAACCGACAAGTCAGCTACCACATCACTGGTGAGTAGCACTGTAAATGTCTGTCATTGCATTGCAAATGTAATGCCAGACAACAATTAAATTAAATTAAATTTTATTTATATAGCGCCAATTCATAACAGAAGTTATCTCATTGTGCTTTTCCTATAGAGCAGGTCTAGACCGTACTCTTTATAATATTAATTACAGAGACCCAACAAATCCCACCATGAGCAAGCATATAACGCTGTAATAAGTAACTGTATATAGTATATTGTTTTTATATTTATTTTTAGTCTGTTCTAATTTTAAATATTTGTATATATGTTCTGTGTGTGTAGCGTGAAGGGGACTATGAAAATTGCATAATGGAGTTAGAGTAGCCAATTTAAAGACTGCAGCACATCTGATGAAAACTGATGGAAATGTTAAATTTTATCTTTTGCCTCTTGAAAAGTTAGAATTCATAAGGTAGAGTTCAGTGTTCCAAATGTACAGGAAATAAAGTTTCCATGACATGACAGACAAAGGCTCAAGGCATAAAAAGATATACTGTATATCAAAGGCAAAGGAGGGAAACAAAAGAACAAAAACAGGAAGGGAAAGCAAGGTGAATAGTGAAGTTGTATTAGTAATGCAGACGGTGCTCGAAGGACTGACTTTGCTGATGTGCTGTTTGCTCATTCACACGCCAGAAGTTAATGAAGTTAGGACTCCCCAGGAAACTAAGACAGAGGAATACCATGCCAACAGGAGATAGAGAACTAATAAAGGACTTTTAATAGAAAGGAAATCTTTCCCCTAATGGCATTGCAATGAGAATCAGCCAAATAGTTGGAGCGAATGACAGACATGTGAGTGATGTGACCTTATAGTTGACAGTTAAAGACGAAGGAGGTGAGGAGGAAAGAGCTGCTGCTACAGTGCATGGAGAGAAAGAATAAAATATATAGATAACACATGTCTGCAAAAAATTAAGCAAATGAGCTGTTGAAAATACAGACAAATGTGAGCTTTCTCACTTCCAAGAGAGAACCACTTAATGTTACTCAATATAAAAGTGCAGCACCAATTCATTTCCCATTCTACTTTTGGAGACTCTAGGAACCACAAGTAACCCTGCATTCTGGGAGTACAGTGTTCTAATGGGGTAATAACGTATTATGAGCTCTTTAAGATATGATGGTGCCTGACCATTAAGAGCTTTATAGGTGAGTAGAAGGATTTTAAATTCTATTTTGGATTTTACAGGGAGCCAGTGCAGAGAAGCTAATATTGGAGAAATGTGATCTCTTTTCCTAGTTCTTGTCAGTACACGTGCCGCAGCATTTTGGATCAACTGGAGAGTCTTAAGGGACTTATTCGGGCAGCCTGATAATAAGGTATTGCAATAGCCCAGCCTCGGAGTAACAAATGCATGGACTAGTTTGAAGCAGTGCATTTGAGGTCTCTTTCACACCTGTGTCTATATTTCAGATGGTCCAGATCAAAGAAACATGGTTTCCTTTTAGCTATGGTCTGGTTCATTCAGACTGACCTTTTACAAACAAACAAAAGTAACGAACAAATGAACATGATGTCATATGGATTGACAGGCAACTGTCATTGGACAGTTTTGGTGATTCTACATCATCAGTACAACCTACGTGGGGAAATCAAATTCCTGTGACTGACATCAGGTCATGCAGCACTTTACTGACCTTATGTGTATATTTGTTTGGTGTTACAAAGAGCTCACCAAGACATAACTGATTATGAGCATTAATAGTTATAAGACTGCAAATCTTATGATGTCTACAAGCTTGGATGTCGGCAGAGTCTTGCCACCTTCGATCTCCTGGTCCTTGTATCTGCGCGATTGTTCGCAGCGGACCAGCATCTCCTTCTCAAGTCTCTCCTTGGCCTTTTCTCGCAGTTTCTCTTTGAGTTGGACTTTGTAGATAATTGGCAGACTTTTTGGGGAAGACCTGGTCTGATTAGGAGAGACGGCATTCATCCCACTTTGGATGGAGCAGCTCTCATATCCAGAAATCTGACTGATTTTAGTAGTCTAATTAGACCTAAACCATGACAACTCAGAGTTGAGACCAGGAGGCAGAGTTGCAGTCCTACACACTTCTCTGCGCTTCCAGAGCAGTTGTTTGTCTTTCAGAAACCTGGCTGGGTCATGAAGAATGTTAGCATAAATGAATCCACTCCGCCATATTAATACTCACATTCCTCGAGGCACTGGCCGAGGAGGTGGAGTTGCAGCCATCTTTGACTCAAGCCTATTAATCAACCCTTAACCTAAACTAAATTATAACTCATTCGAAAGCCTTGTTCTTAGTCTTTCACACCTGACCTGGAAAACACGACAGCCAATTCTATTTGTTATAGTGTCCTGGTCCTTATTCTGAATTTTGCTTTGGCTAAATTCAAATAAGCGATCCCATCTGCATTTAATTCATTGTTATGTCTCAATATAACAGAGGACTTCTATGCAAATCGCAAATTTTTCTTTAATAATAAAATTTGAACTGTTAGAGAAAAAAATCATAACGTCCTGCCCTCAACCGGTACCGATTTATCTTCAAACACAGGAATCTTAGAAACAACTGTAAAACCTGATATATATTTTGACTGCTTTGCTCCTATTGACCTTCTTCAACTAATTTCGACGATGAATTCATCTAAGCCATCAACCTGTCTCTTAGACCCCATTCCAACTAGGCTGCTTAAAGAAGTTTTACCCTTAGTTAGCACTTTGTTACTGGATATGATCAATCTGTCTTCATTAACAGGCTATGTACCACAATCCTTTAAAGTAGCTGTAATTAAACCACTTCTTAAAAAGCCCCCTCTTGATACACGGGTTTTAGCCAACTATAGACCTATATCTAACCTTCCCTTTCTCTCTAAGATCCTCGAGAAAGCAGTTGCCAATCAGTTGTGTGACTTTTTAAAGAACAATAGTTTATTTGAGGATTTTCAGTCAGGATTTAAAGTGCATCATAGCACAGAGACAGCACTGGTGAAAATTACAAATGACCTTTTAATTGCATCAGACAATGGACTTATCTCTGTACTTGTCTTGTTAGATCTTAGTGCTGTGTTCGACACCATTAACCATCACATCCTATTACAGAGACTGGAACATGTAATTGGCATTACAGGAACCACACTAAGCTGGTTTAAATCCTATCTATCAGATCGATCGCAGTTTGTACATGTTAACGGTGAGTCCTCCGTGCACGGCAAAGTTAGTCACGGAGTTCCACTAGGTTCTGTGCTTGGACCAATTCTATTCACTTATATATGCTTCCTTTAGGCAAAATTATTAGGAAACACTCCATAAACTTTCATTGTTATGCGGATGATACCCAATTATATCTATCGATCAAGCCAGATGAAACTAATCCTAATTAGCTAAACTTCCAGCATGCCTTAAGGACATAAATACCTGGATGACATGCAATTTTCTGATGTTAAACTCAGACAAAACTGAAGTTATTGTACTTGGCCCCAAACACCTCCGAGACACATTATCTAAAGATATAGTTACTAGATGGCATTCCCCTGGCCTCCAGCACCACCGTAAGGAACCTCGGAGTTATCTTTGATCTGGATTTATCCTTTAACTCCCACATGAAACAAACTTCAAGGACTACCTTCTTTCACCTACACAACATTGCAAAAATCAGGCACATCCTGTCTCAAAATGATGCTATTCTGGATTTTACAGGAAGCCAGTGCAGAGAAGCTAATACTGGAGAAATATGATCTCTTTTCGTAGTTCTTAACAGTACACGTGCCTCCACATTCTGGATCAGCTGGAGAGTCTTAAGGGACTTATTCGGGGAGCCTGATAATAAGGAATTACAATATTCCAACCTAGAAGTAACAAATGCATGCACATTTTGAATTGAAAGAGAGCATAAAGAGAGAGCACACAGAGCACCAAGAGAAATGGTGAACTATCAGGGGTTCTCACACTACTGCATTTATGGTTATATTAGGTTAGAGCCCTAAAGCATAAGGATTGCATAAAATTGCATGCGATAGTGACCTCACTATCAGCCAAAACAACCTAAACAAATGTGTGTAAAATGTTCATATTTCTTATGTTTTCTACAGCTAAAACAGCCTGGGGTCAAATTGGCCTCAAAGAACACTGATCCATCAAAATGTGTACAGGACATTGAAAACATATCATCATGTTAATTTTATGTTTACCCAGTTATCCCATTAAATTAGGAAAAGTAATTAAATTTGAATTTTAAAAAATTACATTAATAATTTATTTAGATACATTAAACATTGAATGGGGTCAATGATGCTGAAAAACTAGTCCATACATTTGTTACTTCTAGGCTGGACTATTGAAATACCTTATTATCAGGCTGCCCAAATAAGTCTCTTAAGACTCTCCAGTTGATCCAGAATGCTGCAACACATGTACTGACAAGAACTAGGAAAAGAGATCATATTTCTCCAGTATTAGCTTCTCTGCACTGGCTCCCTGTAAAATCCAGAATAGAATTTAAAATCCTTCTACTCACCTACAAAGCTTTCAGTGGTCAGGTACCATTGTATCTTAAAGAGCTTATAATACCTTATTACCCCACTAGAACACTGCGCTCCCAGAATACAGGATTACTTGCAGTTCCTAGAGTCTCCAAAAGTAGAATTGGGAGCCTTCAGTTATCAAGCTCGTCTCCTGTGGAATCAGGTCCCAGTTTGGGTTCGGGAGGCAGACACCATCTCCACATTTAAGAGTAGGCTTAAGACTTTCCTCTTTGATAAAGCTTATAGTTAGGGCTGACTCAGGTGAGTCCTGAACCATCCCTTATGCTGCTAAATAGGCTCAAAGCCCTAAACAAACACGTTTACACACAATGCACTTCTGCTCTGTTGCACTAATATGTCAATGCAAACAGGCACATCAAATGCAGCAACCTTCTCACTAACTGTAATCATTACCACAGGATCTCAACATGGACAAAAATACTAAATTCATATTAAAATCACAAGAGCACAGAGTGCCTTTTATAGTGCCAGATAACTTATATTAAAAAGCTTAAAACTTTATATATTTTAGAATTATGGGTGTAACCCCATGTCTGGCTGAAGATTTCAATAAAGGAAACTAGAATCAGAATCAGAAAAACTTTATTGATCCCCGAGGGGATACTCTTTTGCTACAGCAGCTCAACATCACGTCAGTGCACACAGGAATAGAAGTACTAAGCAAAAAATAATAATTAGGCTTTGCCCTCACCCTCCGTCAGCATGACAATCCACTTGCCAGGCAGATTGTCTGTTTGACATTTGACTGTTTTATTTCTGTTCAGTTTCCTAAAATAATTGTATTGCCTTTGTGATTATCAGAATCAGAATCAGAAATACTTTATTGATCCCCGTAGGGAAACTCTTTGTTACAGTAGCTCGTCTTTACGTCAGTGCACACAGGAGAAAGTACTAGAAAAAAATAAACACTATAAAACAGGTCAGAAATAAATTAAGTATCCTGTCGGTATAAGTATAAGATAAACTGTCAAGTGTCAAGTACCAAGTGGGTTTACTGGTTCGTGATGAAAGTACAGTCTAGAATACAATGTAACTCCTTATGTAATAAATAATATTAATAAGCGGAGGTGCATGTACTGTCGAAGAGTAATTGAGGTATATAGTTTCAGTAGCAATAAATAAGATAAAAACTAACAAGGGGAAAACTAATATTGCACGGAAGTATTACACAGAATATTGCACAATTATTATTAATTATGGCGAGATGTAATGCTCAATGTCCAGTTTAGTGACCTAGGGTCAAACAGACTAACCCTTAGAGGGAGGAGTTAAATAGTTTGATGGCCACAGGCAGGAATGACTTCCTGTGGCGCTCTGTGGTGCTTTTTGGTGGGATGAGTCTTTCGCTGAAGGTGCTCCTTTGCTTGACCAGCACGTCATGGAGCGGGTGGGAGACACTGTCCAAGATGGCATGTAGTTTGGCCAGCATCCTCCTCTCTGACACCACTGCCAGAGAGTCCAGCTCCACCCCCACAATGTCACTGGCCTTGCGGACCAGTTTATTGAGTCTGTTGGCGTCCGCTACCTTTAGCCTGCTGCCCCAGCATGCAACAGCATACAGGATAGCACTGGCCACCACAGACTCATAGAACATCTTCAGCATCGTCCGGCAGATGTTGAAGGACCTCAGCCTCCTCAGAAAATAGAGGCGGCTCTGGCCCTTCCTATAAACAGCCTGAGTGTTCTTGGTCCAGTCCAGTTTGTTGTCTAAGTGTACTCCCAGGTACTTGTAGTCCTCCACAATGTCCACACTGACCCCCTGGATGGAAACCGGGGTCACTGGTGCCTTGGCCCTCCGTAGATCTACAACCAGCTCCTTTGACTTTGTCGCATTGAGCTGCAGATGGTTCTGCTCGCACCATGAAACAAAGTTACCCACCACAGCCCTGTACTCTGTCTCGTCACCACCGCTGATACATCCCACCACAGCAGAGTCATCAGAAAACTAACGCCATCGGGGCCTGCAGCCTTGTTTGAGTGGAGCCTCATCAGCTGTCCTCTCACCTGGTCAGCAGTCAGGCACACAGCAGAAGTTACAGGTGGGGAGGGGGAGTCGTCGGTCTGGAGAGGGCCGTTAGCCTGATGGGGAGGGGGGAGCAGAGTACTCAGAGGAGCTTGAGGGCCGACAGCAGCTGAGTTAGAGGGGATGAGCAGGAGCCGGTGTGTCGAATCTGTAAAAGAACAGATTCAGTTCGTTGGCCCTGTCCAAGCTGCCTTCAACTCCTCTGCTGCCAGTCGGTCTGAAGCCAGTGATGGTCTTCATGCCGCTCCAGACCTCCCTCATATTGTTCTGCTGGAGTTTCCTCTCCAGCTTCCTCCTGTACTTCTCCTTGGCTTCCTGATTTTCACCTTCAGGTCAGCCTGGATTGCCCTCACCTCCTCCCTATTACCATCAGTAAAGGCCCTTCTCTTGGCATTCAGAATGTCCTTGATGTCCTTTGTTACCCACGGTTTGTTATTTGGATAACAATGGACCATCTTGGTTGGGACATTGCAGTCCACACAGAAGTTAATGTAGCCAGTGATGCACTCAGTTAGCCCGTCAATGTCCTCTCCATGAGGCTCACAGAGTGCATCCCAGTTTGTCACCTCAAAACATTCCTGCAGTGTCTCATAGGCCTCCCCTGACCATTTCCTCACTGTCCTTGTGGTCGCAGGCTGCCTTTTAACCAGAGGCACATAGCAGGATTTGAGGTGAACCAGGTTGTGGTCTGACTGACCCAGAGGGGGGAGGGGGGAAGAGCTGTATGCCTCCTTAACGTTAGCATACATCAGGTCCAGTGTCCTCTCCTCTCTAGTAGGACAGCTCACATACTGGGTGAAATTAGTCAGTGTTGTTGAAACACTGACATGGTTGAAGTCACCCGAGATTAAAATGAGTGCACTCGGGTGTTGAGTCTGTAGTTGTGCTATGGCGGTGTGAATGGCGTTGCACGCCGATGCGGGGTTAGCAGAGGGGGGGATGTAAACAGCCACAACAATGGCATGTGAAAATTCACGTGGCAGATAATATGGCTGGAGTCCCACAGCTAACAGTTCAATGTCCGGGGTACAGATACTCTGCTTGATGGTAATGTGACCAGGGTTACACCATCTGTTGTTAACTAGAACAGCAAGCCCGCCGCCTTTCCGCTTACCGCTCCCGGTGTGATCCCTGTCGGCCCGAACAGTCTGAAAGCCGTCGATGGAAACGTTATGGTCCAGGATATCCTGGTGTAGCCATGTCTCAGAGAAGCACATCAAGCTACACTCACGGAACTCCGTCTGACTCCGGGCTAACGCCGTTAGCTCGTCCATTTTATTCGCCAGCGATCTCACGTTGCCCATGACGAGAGAAGGCAGACATGGCTTAAATCTCTTATTCTTAAGTCTCTTTTGTCTGCACCCCTCTCTCTTCCCTCGCCGCTTCGTTCCACCTCTGCATCCTCGGTGTGTCCTCCTCCAGATCTCAGTGGGGACATCGGTAGTCCTGGGCGCCATGCCGCTCGGCTTCAGCGCGATCAGCTGTTCCCTGGTGTAAACAATGCGGCCAAACAGCTGATCTGCAGCGGTGCCCTGACCGAGTAGTAGAAGAAGAAGTTCCACGGCGAAAAAAAGTACAAAAACACTTTCTACTCTCATTTTCGCAAAGAGCGTAGTTTAAATTACACTTACACACAAGTTACTCAAGTTTGGAATAAAAAAGGAAAGTTAAAAGTTGGAAAAAGTAAGACGACGAGACGGAGCTACGGCAACAGGCAGCATGCGGGCTGGCGCATGCGATTAATTCTTTATTTCTGTTGTGGATTCATATCATTTAAAAAAATCACACGTAAAGTTTTGATTTTCAAACTAGATTTGAATTTGACTGTCAGTTAATGTTCCTTTGTAATTGCCACTGAAATTATGATGTATTTTCTAAAACATCCTTTTATTCACATTGTAGTGATATATTGTCACCCCTGTATACAGAGTACGATCCCGGCTTCCCCTAGCCCATGTGTCGACGTGTCCTTGGGCAAGGCAACCCCAAATTGCTCCCGAGGGCTGTGCCTTTGGTGTGTGAATGATTAGTTACTTTGATGAGCAGTTCTGCCATCAGTGTGTGAATGTGATATGTAGAAAAGGTTTCAGTCGTAGTCATCTGGACACTGTTTTCAGAATCAAGACGTTTCGGCTCCCATCCGGAAGTCTTGATTCTGAAAACAGTGTCCAGATGACTACGACTGAAACCTTTTCTACGATAGAACACTCCTGGACGAATGAGGGACTACACCGTTTTAATGTGATATGAAGTTGCAGCGCTTTGAGTAGTCAGAAAGACTAGAAAGGCGTTATAACAAGTACAGTCCATTTACCATGAATAATTATAGAGATTTTTTTATCAGTTACGTCCATGGGTGCAGATGAAATTGTCTTAATAGTAAATACATGTAAACATAAATACAATTAATTTTATAGCCTTTTGACATGAAATTATTTGATATCCTCCCCAACCCTTAAGATTAAAAATTAAAGTTTGCAACAAATCAACTCTTAATTTTTCTGACAACAAAATCAATCTGACAGCAGCCAGTTTATGGGGAAATCAGCTACAAACTCCATGTAGGCCTACATGTCTAAAATCTTCTTTACTGATCCTGTATCTCAGTAGCCCTGTCTCTCTGTCTGTTTGTGCTATCCAGGTGGGAACTATCGTGGTGTGTTTGCACTGGGTCTGGTTCAGGGTGAATGGAAGATGTATGTGAAGTGGCCGCTGGACAGGGAGGAACGCAACCTCTACATCATCAATGTCACTGCTAGCGATGGGCTCTTTGTTTCCCAAGCAACAGTGGAAGTGACAGTGATAGACACCAATGACAACAGCCCCATCTGTGACGAGGTGAGGAATAAAACCGCATGTTGCTCTTTTTAAAAGGATAGATGCAACCACAGTGATAGTTAAAGACAGTGGCAAATGGTTAGTTTTAGATGCATTATAGGCCTCCTACATTCATTTGACTCAGCTAACTGTAAATGTTGCCATTGTCAAAGGTTCACCAACCTTTCAAAGTGTCATTTCATTCCAGTGACTGGATCTCTATTTCTTTATGTATTTGTGTGTGTACATGTGTGTCTGCAGGCTATGTACACTGCCTCCATTCCAGAGGACCTCCCTGTCAATAGTGTGCTGCTGAGGGTTGGAGCTACAGATGCAGATGTGGGCATCAATGCCTGGATCCAGTACTCTTTACATGGTCTTGGATCCCAGGATTTTAGCATGGACCCGGACACTGGTATGGACGTAGTGTGGCTTTGAAAACACATCCATACAGTTCCTTTCTCTTGGAACAACACTTAGTACATAACCTTTTTTCACTAAATCAATCCAATATGGGGTTAAATGCAGCAGTGAAATGGGGCCAGGTCACCAGCTTATCACATTGCTTACATAGTTAGACACACATTTATTCCTGTGGATACTTTAGAACTTGTGTGACACACTCTCATGTCCCTGTATGGCTCCATCTCTTAATGTTTCACATGTTGTTTGTAACCTGTCCAGGTGAGGTAAAGTCATCTGTGATTCTAGACCGTGAGATGACACCCAATTACCGACTGGTTGCCCAAGCAACTGATGGTGGTGGGCGGTGGTGCCGTGCTGAGGTGCAGCTGGTAGTGACTGATGTGAATGACAACCCGCCCATCTTCACTCTGTCACAGTACACCGCCAGCGTCTACGAAGACACCGCCACCAAAGCCCTGCTCACCCGCATCCAGGCCATAGACCCTGATGAAGGTGATACTCCTACTACTATATAAATCTGGTACTACTACAGGTGTTACCACTACTGCAAATAGTGCTTCAAATGCTACTATACTATATTATATTTATAAGAAACCCTTCATTAGTAAGATACAAGGTGTATTAATTTAAAAGAGCGACAGACAAACAGACAAGCATAAAATGGAAGCAGAAGCAGATGCAAAGACACAAAGACAAGATCAGACGAGTAAAGAGAGCAATGGAAAAAATAAATAAACAAATATAAATATATCAAATACAGTGCTGAAGAGCAAAGTGCGGTGCTAATTAAAAGTACACTTAAAGCGGTCATGAAAATATCCACTGAACAGAGAAGCCTGCTGTCATAGACTCCTCCTGGCCCACTCCTCTCTGATTTCTGCCTAATAAATCTGGGTCTTTTGCATGCCTTTGTAGTCTTGGCTCATTTAAATGTACAAATGGGGATAATGGGAACACACTTATCAAAAGTCTCTCCTCAAAGACATTCATGGTGTTACACTTGGTTCTTCAGATGAAAAGTGACAGACATAGTTGTGTGAAGAATGAAAAAGCCAATTTAAGAGAGAAGTACAAACTGCCTATTTTTTCACTCCACCACACACCTGGCCAATCACTGCATAATTAGGTGTGATTGTCAGATTGTCTGTTTCAAAAACGTACAGAATTTGTCCGAAGCAGCCATTATTGGAAGACACAGTTAGATGATCCAGCAAGCACTTTGTTGCAAGCATATTGAGGCCTTTAAACCTCTGATGTATACCTGACACTCCTCTTCTGGCTCTGCAGCCGGCCTGGGCCGTATGGTGGTCTACTCACTCGCCGACTCTGCAGGAGGTTCCTTCTCCATCGATAAGTTCTCAGGCATCGTGGTCCTGGAACGCATTCTTGACCGCGAGGTCCAGCCAGCTTATCAAATAACAGTCCATGCATCTGACCAGGGTTCACCGCTTCCCCTCTCCTCATTGGTCAATGTCACAATCACTGTGCTGGACATCAATGACAACCCGCCTGTGTTTGAGCGCCGCGATCAGCTGGCGACAGTGCCGGAGGATGTGGGAGTGGGCACAGAAGTTCTGAGAGTTTATGCTGCCAGCAAGGACATTGGGACCAATGCTGAGATCACTTACAGTATCCGATCAGGCAACGAGCATGGGAAGTTCCACATCCACCCACTGACCGGTGAGTGTGTCGTGTATTGTGTATTCCTCAGTGACAAAAGAGCTCCATTCCAGTCACACAGTTCAATTCAATTAAATTTTATTTATATAGCGCCAATTCATAACAGAAGTTATCTCATTGCACTTTTCCTATAGAGCAGGTCTAGACTGTACTCTTTATAATATTATTTACAGAGACCCAACTAATCCCACCAAGAGCAAGCACTTGGCGACTGTGGCAAGGAAAAACTTCCTTTAAGAGGCAGAAACCTTGGACAGAACCAGACTCAATGGTGGGCAGCCATCCGTCGCTGCCATGTTAGGTTTTGAGAGAGAAAGAGAGAGAGAGAGAGAGAGAGAGTAGGAGTTTTTGCCTAATGGCGTGTAGTCCAGTAATAGCAGTTCAAAAGTTATTAAATAATGGTCCGATAATGAAGGATTCTGTGGAAAGACTATTAAATGTTCAATTTCGATGCTATATACCAGAACAAGGTTGAGGGTGTGGTTAAAACAGTGAGTGGCTTCATGTACACTCTGACAAAAGCCAATCGAATCTAATAATGAGATAAACGCAGTACTAAGGCTAGCATTTTCAACGTCCACAAGAATATTGAAATCGCCTACAATAATTACTTTTTGTTTTAAGGACTAAACTTAATAAAAACTCTGAGAATTCAGATAAAAATTTAGAATAAGGACCAGGACACTATAACAAATAGAATTGGCTGTGGTGTTTTCCAGGTTGGGTGTGAAAGACAAAAAACAAAGCTTTCGAATGAGTTATAATTTAGTTTAGGTTTATGGTTCATTAATAGGCTTGAGTCGAAGATGGCTGCATCTCCACCTCCTCGGCCATTTCCTCGAGGAATGTGAGTATTAATATGACTGGGCAGAGTGGATTCATTTATGCTAACATATTCTTCATGACCCAGCCATGTTTCAGTAAGACAAAATAAGTCAATATGATACTCTGTTATTAAATCGTTCACCAGTACAGCTTTAGATGACAGAGATCTAGCTTGATACAATACCAAAATCACAAGAATCATGCAAGTACATCAACTTCATCAAATATGCTGAACTGCATCAAGTGCTACATTTAGAAACAATAACAGAGAAGAGAAAGAGTTTTGCTTTGTTTTAGCAAACAGACAGGAGATTTCAGTCAGGGGATGCTGGACAAAATGTCTTTGATCTGAACTAAAACCTCCTGGCATGATTCAGACCCACTTCACACCTTTCTGCAAGAGATTGATCAAGGGTACTGTAATGACAGCAAACGATGGCTCTGCTGCTCTTGGGAACACAGTCCACCTAATAATCATCATTAACACTTCCCCACAGCTACCAATCCAACTGGCTCAGACCATGCCTGTCATCTAACTTTGGCAACTGCTCTTTTTATGCCCCAGTTTATAACAGTTGTGGCAGCGAAGCTCTGTCATTTTGATGGCAGTACGCCCTGACGGCAGGTTGGAAGCGCCATGCCAGGACTGCGTGAAAAACTTCTCCACTCAGGCAGTGGAGGACACCAGGCTCTGTTCTCTTGATTCTTTTTGCCATTTGATCTCCTTTTTCCAACCTCTTCACTAGTCCTACCACTGTGAGCCACCTCATATCCATCAGCTACCTCAGCTGCCTCAAGTAAAATGAGGCCTTACAATATGAAATTTCCTTCTGTAAGTTTCAGGAACACTCTCGTATGCACCCAGCACTGCTTTCCTCAAATCATTGTAGTCTAATACTATTAATATATTATAAATTTTTCTTAGGCCATTCACTTTCCTTAGCTATTTTCTCACACATTTTAAAAATGATGTCCATTGGATTGGTGGTAGAGTGCACACCTGCTTGATATCAAAGGCTGGCTCACCTTTCCACATCATTGCTCTAAATTTATCCATTTAAATTCCTTTTTGTGTGCCGTATCCAGAGCTTTCTCCTTTTCTCTCTCTGCTCTTTCCTTTTCTCTTGTTGCTCTTGGTGTTTTCTCTCACTGCTCTGTCCTTTTCTTTGTCTTGCTCTAACCAAATGTCATCTAAAGTGAGAGCTTCCACCAATTATAGTGCTATAGTCCTGTAGACATATCTTTTTCAAAGTCAACTTCATCCTCTTCTGCAATCAAGATTAACTCCTCCTTTTTGAGTTGGCTAAACTGCACGCGGGTCATATTCTCTGATCCTAACATGCCTTCTTCCTAATCAGAAGCCATTATGCCAAGGTTATAGTTGCTGATATGTTAGTCTAGCTATTAATACTTTCTGACTTCCATACCAAGTCCATTGGTTTTTACCGAAGATGTACATTTTTAGAAACAGCTCACACTTTTAAAAATGCTCATTATTTCCTTTAAAAAGCTGGATGCTAGTCTTGGAGCACAACAATGGAGCTGTATGGCACAGAGGAATAAGATATATATTGGAAATACACACACACACACACACGCACACATTTCTTGTTAGATCAGTTCTTTGTTGGTTTGGCTCTTTTCATGGTATTTCTTGACAGTATTAAGAATATAGATGATTGCAAGACCTTTAACTCCTTCAACTAGCCACCAATATGGATGTGTTTTTTTTTTGTTTGACAGTAGACCTTCAGAGCATTCTTTTCTCCCCCACATGATATTTTGATTTAAATTATACTCTATTAAATAATTATTCAAATTCATATTTATTTTCCCTCTCTTTCCTCAGGTGCCATTTTAGTTGCCCAGCCTCTGGACTATGAGAACTGTAGGGACTACTTCCTGACAGTGGAGGCTCGTGATGGCGGCACGCCACCACTGAGTGCCATTACAACAGTGAATGTAAACCTGACAGATGTTAATGACAACGCACCCATGTTTAGCTGTGACCTCTACACTGCAGTGGTGTCAGAGGATGCCACCATTGGAGAGTCTGTAGTCCAGGTAGGTTTCTTCTTCTGTAACGCCTGTTAGGTTTAACGATCTAAAAGACGCAAAAGCAGGACGCAGAGAGGAAGAACTGGAGGTTAGTTCACAGTCAGGTTTATTGCAAATGATACAATAGATTACTTGTAGTTGAAGCTCCAGGGCGATTGAAATAGACGGGGGACGCTGAAGCAGGTGGCAGGAATTCGGACGAGTCTCCAGGTGTACTGGTAGGGCTCTGAGGGTGAAGGAGGCAGGTAGAGAATGCTGGGGTGGCTCCCGAGTAGTGAGGCAGGCAGAGAGGGTTGAGGCAGCTGACTGCAGACAGAAGAAACTCTGGTTGATCACGCTGGCTGAGATCACAGGTAGGGAATGGATCTGAAGTATGGACCAAAAAAAAAAAACACAAAGTCAGAGAGGAAAATGAGCAACACGAGGTAAACTTGACTTGGTCAGGATTTGGCTGTAGCGAAAGTACCGCAGTGGTGCACTGAACGATCTTGTAAAGACTGAAGAGCAGAGCTGGGTAGATATACTGTGAGGCTTGGTTAGATGATGAGCATCAGGTGTACCAGTGATTAGCAGCAGGAGGAAGACTGGAGCGCCACGCACAGACCACTACACACACTCACACAGAGAGACAGACAGGGGACCAACAAGGAACACAGTGAGGGGAAAAAACAGAGCACACAAGGAGAGGGGAGAGATGTAGCTGGACTATGACAGTGCCATCATCATGTAAAAATCGCCTCGACCAACACTTTCCTAATGGCTGGATTTCTGTAAAATTTGCTCTGAATATTCATGATCCTCAGAGGATAGATCGTTATGTTTTTAGTCACCCTTTGACCTTTTCTTTAGCACCACCAAAAAATATCAAAATCTAATGTGCAGTTTGCCATGACATTTACTGAGCAAATTCCTGATTCCCAGAGGAAGAACATTTCCATTTCGGACACTCCATCAGCTTTTCTTTATTATTTCAGGCCAATTTTACACACAAGATATCCTTAAGAAGGCTCTAGAAAAAACATGGTTATGTTGTCTGTTCCACTTGAAGAGCTTTAGACTTTTATGTCTTGTTATCCAGCATATCCTCTCTTCATATGTTACTTTATGTTTTTCTTTGTGAAGTGATATGGAGGCAACTAGTGGCTTGTCTTTAGTGAAATGGTTTTGATGGGCTTTAGTGTTTTAAGCTTTTATTTGGTGAGCTACACAGACAGAACAGGTGGCGAGTATGTAAGCAGCCCTGAACCAGTTTTTACCGGTTCAATTGTGATTAGAATCAAATTTTTACAGACATTTGTGTTTATGTATTTGCTTTCTATCTAAAAAATGCAATAGTATACTGTTATATGTTATAAAATGATAACTTGTTATAAAAGACATTAAGGTAACACATATTCACCGACTTATATAGTAAAACTATCAGGCTATGTGAAAGCAACAGGGCAGACTTTCTTCTTTGACCTTCTTTTTGTCAGTGAAATATATCTTAATCTTAAAGATCCTTAAATGTCTAAATGAAAGTTCACCATAGACAGAGCTGCCATCATTACCCAACAAAATGTATTATATGGTAAGCAAGTCAACTGATGATAACTGGTGATAACTAATAACCAGTTAATTTAACCAGTTTTCAGTATATATTTAAAAAAAAGAGCTTTTGGATGAGATCAGAATCAAATAAAGCATGTTAATGTTTTAATTAATGACATTATTAAATTAAACATCAGGTATTACTTCACAAGAGCACTGAATGTTTGTATACTAATGCTCGTTTATAATGTAATAACTTAGAAGAAGGAGAACCGCCAATCTTCCGAGTGGTGGACGACCCGCTCTACCACTAATCCACAGCTGCCCAAATGTATAAAAATAAAAGGACCGTTCCTGTGTTTTTACATGCTGTTTTCCATTTATGACTTCAGAACATCCCTACTGACCATTGTCCAAAGCATTCCACAGTGTTTTACATTTTTTATATATTTTCCCAGCATTCCAGGCAACCAATAGACATAACCACTTATATTTGTGTCACACCTTATCATTGTGTGATAATATACACTTTAGAAATCAATTTACTCTTACTGAACAATGATAATAGCATTGTCAAACAAATAAAGGTGACTCAATGTTCACTAGGATGAATCACTCATCTTAAACATGTTTCTACTTCCTGCAAATCCTGGCAGGTACTGTAGGAAAATCACGTTGAAAAGTCAACAACAGTACTTGCTTTGGAAAGTGGCCAGCAGTAATGGATTAGGGTTAGGGTTAAAACATACATAAATTCTGTTACAAACTAGCATAAATAGGCACTGAAATATATTGTAATATCTGTGAAATGTATTCAGTCATGAATTGTGATCATCATCACAATTCACTGCTTACTCGGGCCTTGTGTTTCCAGAAGGCAAACTATATTAATAAACCACCATATCGAAGCAAAGAACAACATCAGTTGGTACACATTTGTCCTTGGATTTATAGTCTCCTAGCATCACATTAAATACTTTGAATATTGCATGTGCTGCTGTTATCTATTCAGTCTTATTTAAGAATATATACCATGTTAGTCTGTTTTACAGTTTAAAAAAATGTATTACATTCATTGACAAAGAAAGCCTGTTGCCAGAGTATATTTTGGCCTGAGCACACAGACTATTCCAATCACCTCAGAATTGTGTGTTTGGGTTGGTATAGTTTGGGCCAAGTAGAACAAAATAACCTGAGCTTCATAATGGACTCCAAAAGTGGTGCAGTGAACATCAAAGTCCCTGTAACCATAGAAACCTGTGTGTGCTGACAGGTTGGAAGAGGAGACATTTGGAACAGAGAAGGCTCATATTAGTACAGCTTATTAGGAATTTGTGAAAAATATTTCATCCAATTAGCATTTATAAAAAATGTGTTTAGTAAAGTATAGGACAGGGACAAATAGTCAAAATGTGTGACTCCCACGCAAATTGAAACATTGACTCACCTGTGTTTGTGTGTGTGTGTGTTTGCAGCTGGTAGCAGAGGATGCTGACAGTCAGCTGAATGGAGCCATCCTCTACTCCATCATCAGTGGAGACCGAGACAACCAGTTCTTCATTGACCCACTCCGTGGGGTCATAAAGGTCAACAAGCAACTGGACCGTGAGACAGTGAGGGGACACACACACACACACACACACTTCTACAGTTAGTTTAGAAATAACTATAGAGAAGCAGTGAAGTACAGC
Organism: Siniperca chuatsi; assembly: GCF_020085105.1. Lineage (NCBI taxonomy): Eukaryota > Metazoa > Chordata > Actinopteri > Centrarchiformes > Sinipercidae > Siniperca > Siniperca chuatsi. The sequence continues at coordinate 979,555 of NC_058048.1, forward strand.
TTTGTTTGAAATATAATAGAAGAACACTTCGTACATTTATTTCATGAGACAGGTGCCTAGGAGAGGGACAAGCAGATCAAAAGTTGCAAATAAACTCCCACACACTAGTCTAACTTGCAATAATACATTTATTTGCGATGTTTCCATCAAAATATCAGGCAATTGCCTCATGGTCTAGCACCGAAACATTGCAAATATATGTATTATTGCAAGTTAGACTAGTGTGCAGGAGTTTATTTACAAATGTAAAATATAATGAAATATGTACAGTGAATTGAAATAACAGCTTATTTGTCATGAGCTACTTGCTCCAAATACTGGAGATCCTGATTCAAGACATTTAAGTTGATCAGCTTCAATTATTTTTATCATATGAAGGTTTACCTGGGAGATTCAGACTCCAGAAATTTATGTGATGCAATCAGCTGATGGTTTCATTTAGCAAGTCACTTACAGCATTAACATTTATTAGTTACAGCTGATATACTGTGCAGCCGGTGATGGTTGTAATTTTAATAGGTAGAAGCAACGTTCAGCACAGACCTTCTACCTGAATGTTTTGCACATTACCCCTTACTAATAAAAAAAAGGACGATGAAAGATTAAAAAAAAAGTTATTTGTTAGCCTTATAGCTTATTGAATATGTATATTTTATCAACCTGGAACTGGAACCATCAGAACCCAACTCTTAAGTTACATGGAAATAATTGCATTAGTCTAGGATTAATAATTTAATTTTTCATGATATATTTCAGGCTGCAGCAAGATAAACTAATAGAATCTACATGGTCAAAACTGCAACTAAAAAATCTAGCTTTGGTTTGCTTTGAGATGGATCCCTGACCAGATTGGCACCTAATCAGACTTGAACAGGAAACACACGCATAAAGCATCTCTGAATATAAGCTCTTGAATTTGCAGCAGGGAAAAAAAGGAAGGCATGAACCCCTGCCTGCCTCCTGCCTCCTGCCTCCACCCTCCCCTGAGCCGTTTTCTCACCCTTCGTCAGTCTGTGTGCAGCTGCTCACAACCTTCTCCTCTACAGTGCTTAAAAACTTTAGAAATGTTCATATTCCTATCATAAAGTATTCATGAGTGTGGTCGATGAGCTGTCTGAGTGCACTCAGAAAAAGAGAGCAGGGGCGTGTGGGGGATCAAAGCTTTTGGCTGAATGTGTTTGGGGTTATCACACAGAGAGCAGCAGCTTTCTGTGTGTGTGTGTGTGTGTGTGTGTGTGTGTGTGTGTGTGTGTGTGTGTGTGCGCAATGCTAATATGTCCATCCATGTGTTTGTGTGTTAACACTTAGGTATGTACGTGTTTGTGTGTGTGTGTGTGTGTGTGTGTGTGTGTGTTTGTGTGTTTACATATGTTTTCTTCTCTCATTTCCATATGTTTTTTTTTCTATTTTCCCCGCCCGTCCCTCTGCTAAGCAGGTCATAGTTGTTTATTACTGAGGTTCATTTTTTCATATGTCTCAGGCAGCAGAATATTTTTTGTTGCTGCTTTTGCATTTCTCCTCAGTGTGCTTCATTAGCGCTTTATTATAAAGCAATATGGAAAAACAGAAAAATATCCTGCAGCAGGAAGATTGAGCAGCATGCCAGGGGAACAAGAAGTGTGTGTGTGTGTGTGTGTGTGTGAACTTAAACATTCTCAACTCTCCTTCAGACAACCACATACATAAGCACTCTGTTTTTTTTCCATAATATGAACATTCTGTGTCTCTGTCATCGCAGAGCACAGTTTGAATGATCAAAGGCCCAAAACAAATCAAGAAGCCTTTTATCTGCTACTCAGAGCAGAGCTGTTTTGTTTGACACTCATCCAAGTGATTGTAGAAAGGCAATGAAGTCATACTTGATTAGCATCTGTTACTATTGCTTAATGTGTGTTTAAATCAATATGGATTTTCTGTATCCTATTATGCCAGCTAAAATATGATCACAAATTCCACCCTAATAAAGTTATATGTGGATTTGGTGGGGTTTGCCACATTAACCATATCAATCCAATTGGAACACCGGCAATCAGTCTGCTGTATATACCTGTAGTAACTGTTTCTTTTTGGGGTGGGTTGGCCACTTGGGGGCTTATTTACACATGTAGCGCTCCTACCCTCTATAAAAGAAGTGTGGACAGGGTTCTTTTAGAATAAAGTTACTTAAATATTAACCTGAATGTGTCAGGTGTCAATTGTCCTTCCGTGTTTTAGCTAGTAGATTAATGTCTTTTAACTTAACAAACATGAATGTGCTATGCTTCAGAGGCAAACTTGTAGACTTTCTGCAAGTCTTGTTTCTTGTTTTTGGCCACATAACATGCATGGCAAAAATCATCTTGGCCATCAGGAGAAGTTCCAAAACACAGGTCAACAGGAAGTCTTGTTTGAGTACCTAGCATGGAGAGTAAGGTCCCATTGAACCTCTCTGGTTGTGGATCTCCCTGCGGATGATACAGTGTAGTCCGTGACTTCCCATTACCATCAAGAGTTCTCAGATCAAACGACTCTCAAAGTCTCTTCCTTGATCCAAATGGATCCTAGCAGGCAGGCCATAGTGGACAAAGTACTTGTCACCATGATCTTTGCCACAGTCTGTGCTTTCTGGTTTCTGGTTAGGAAAGCCTGCACATAGTGTGTGAAATGGTTGGTGACCACTAACACATTGCTAATCCCCTTAGAATCTGTTTCCATCGAAAGGAAATCAATACACACTAGAGCCATAGGTCCACTGCTTACAGGCAGCTTGCAGATGATCTTTCATTATCAGCTTCCCAAGCTTCCATTTCATGCAAGATAACTCTGGATTGGTCTCTGTTGGCCAGTTGCCATGGTTAATGGCCTTGATAGCTGGTCTTATCAGTGTGTCGTTCTTTTGAGCTATCATCAGCTCCTGTTTTGTCCCAATGACTTCAGCTCCAGATGTGTTGGAAAAGTGTAGATGTCAGGAACACACTTAGGAGAGGCTCCCAACTGATCTATACACTTCTGACAGCTTTTGTAGGAGTCTGAGATGTGGACTCGTTGACATATAGACTTCACACTTGTCTGTGGAATGGTCTCCCATTCCTCTGCGTTCTGTTCATCAGGCATGTTTCTTGCGAGCAAGTCTGCATCTACGTTGTGTCTGCCTGGGTGGTACTGGACATCGAAGATGTATGTGGACAAGCCACCTGTGCCCAACAGCATTGAGCTTTGTTAGGGTGAGCATGTGGGTGAGTGGGTTGTCATCTGTACGTACTGTGAACTTGGCTCCATACAGATAATCGTTGAACTTGTTAAAAACTACCTTCAAGGAAAGAAACTCCTGCTGATTAATCAGATAGTTTCTCTCAGGCTCACTCAACTTTCTGGATATCTGGACATCAGGATATTCCTGATAAAGGATGGCACAAAGCTCCTTTAAACTGGCATCTACACAAAGGATGTAGGGTTTGCTGGGGTGAGCAAATGCCAGGATGGGTGCATGAGTCAGACAGTGGATGATCCGAGTAATAAACATTGACCGATCCCACCTCTCACCAAAGGGCTTAGAAACTGACAAAAAGTACTTGTTACGGTTTTTGATATGCTTCTTACTTTTGTTTTCTTTTAAAAAAAATAATATTTTCATCATTTTGGGCAATATAAAACAACAGGATAGCAATGTCAAGAGAATGGGCATTACAGTGCCTTTACGATCCCCAACCCACCTCCTCATCCCACTCTTCTTTGCGTGACAGTACATTGTAATATATAAATAAAAAATAATAAAAATAAATAATACATAAACACACACACATATATATATGTATGTGTATATATATGTGTGTGTAGGTTGTAGAATCCGTTCAGGGAGATTGAGTCCAAAGCGTTAAACGAGTCAGGGGAACTAGCGTTCTATCCTGTGTCATTAACAAGACCGGATACAGACTGTGGTGAGGAGCTGGGTTATATGGAGGTCGGGAGGCCGAACTGGGGACCCAAAAGCAGAACACACAGAGCAGATAAGGACTCGAACAGTTTTATTGTTGTTCGTGCTGGTTTCTGTGGACTTGGCGAGACCGGGATGGAGACCGAGTGGCAGCACTTTGAGCGGCGGCGACGGGACTGTTTCTGGGCTGGCTGGTGAGGCGGCAGGTTGGGCTGAGCTGGCGATGGGTCCGAGAGTCGGGGAACAGGAGCAGCGTGACCGCTGGCGAGGAGTAGAAGTTGCGGGGATCCGGGAACAGACTGGAGCGGAGATTACCGACGAGGCGAAGATCTGTGACAGAGATTGATAATGTTACCATCAAGGTAAGTATTAATCACATAAACAGTTCCTTACTTGCGGAGGCCGTTTCGCGTGGTGCATACATGAGTATGAAGACGATCTGGCGCTGGAAGTGTGGATGAGCCCAGTAGATAAACTGTTGTAATGGATGATGATGGAGAACAGGTGTGCTGGTAATCAACCGCAGCCGGGAGATCGTGGAGCCAGCCAGAACACAGACACACACTAACATAAACAACAACAGACAGGGGACAGCCAAGAAACACAAGGGAGGGCAGATACAAAAGAGTACAAAAGGATCAGGGGGCATAGTGGCTAACTATGACAGGACCCCCCCTCTAACGGGCGCCTCCTGGCGACCCTTCCGGGCCTTTCAGCATGAGCCCGGTGGAACTCCCGAATCAACTGCGGGTCCAGGATGCGGGAGCGAGGAACCCAGGACCGTTCCTCGGGACCATATCCCTCCCAGTCCACCAGATACTGGAGCCCCCTACCTCTCCGACGAATGTCCAACAGCCGCCGCACAGTGTATGCTGGATGGTCCTCAATCACCCGGGCGGGTGGAGGGGGAACGGCTGGAGGGCACAGGTTACTGACACCTACAGGCTTGATTTGTGAGACATGAAAGGTCGGGTGAACCCTCATAGATTGAGGTAAACGGAGTCTTACGGCAGTGGGGCTAATGATACGTTCAATCATGAACGGTCCAATGTAGCGGGGGGATAATTTCTGGGATTCGGTATGTAATGGAATGTTTCTAGAGGATAACCACACTTTCTGACCTGGTTCATAAGCGGGTGCAGGAGTCCTACGTCGATCTGCGATCAGCCGATTCCGTTCTGATGACCGACACAGTGCTGCTCGGGTCTCTCGCCCGAAACAGATCAACAGGCCTCTTGCCTTCGAAAAACGATCCACAATGGTGAGGATGGCGGTATAGCCGTGTGAACGGGGAAGACCAGTGACGAAATCTAGGGCAATGTGTGACCACGGCCGACCGGGGATGGGGAGAGGTTGAAGTAGGCCTGTTGGTGGTTTATGTGAAGTCTTGCCTGGGGCGCAGGTGCAACACGCAGCGACAAAGGCCCGGGTGTCGGCCTCCATATTAGTCCACCAAAAATACCTCTTTAAAAGTGAAAGAGTAGGGGTCGCTCCGGGATGGCAGGCGAAGCGCGAGTTGTGTCCCCACTGTAGCACCTGGGAACGGACTGAGTCCGGGACGAACAGTCGATTTGGAGGGCCGTTCCCTGGGTCGAACTGATCACGTTGGGCCGCTCTCACAATGGACTCAATCTCCCACGTGACAGCAGCTACTACGCAGCTAGACGAGAGAATGGTATCTGGTTCGGGGGAGCTGTCCAAGGTGTAATGTTGCCGGGAGAGAGCGTCTGGCTTGGTGTTCTTGGACCCAGGACGATAAGTTAAGGTAAACTTGAAGCGACCAAAGAACAGGGCCCAGCGCGCTTGACGGGAGTTTAACCTTTTAGCTGTCTGAATATACTCCAGGTTTTTATGATCGATCCATACAATAAACGGTTGCTCCGCTCCCTCCAACCAGTGCCGCCACTCCTCTAGGGCTAGCTTGACCGCGAGGAGCTCTCTATTTCCGATGTCGTAATTTCGTTCGGCCGGAGAGTCGTCGCGAAAAGAAGGCGCATGGGTGGAGTTTCTGGTCCGTGGGGGAGCGTTGCGAAAGGACTGCTCCGACGCCGATGTCGGAGGCGTCCACCTCCACAGTGAATTGTCGTGAGGGGTCGGGTTGGATGAGGATGGGTGTCGATGTGAAAAGGTCCTTTAACTGGGTCCAGGCCGCCTCAGCTTCCAGGGTCCAGGAGAAAGGGCTCTTGGGGGAGGTGAGACTAGTCAATGGCGCTGCCACCCGGCTATAATTTCGAATGAACCGCCGATAAAAGTTTGCGAATCCCAAAAAACGCTGTAGCTGTTTGCGGGTGGTGGGTCTAGGCCATTCTGCCACCGCTTGCGTCTTAGCGGGATCCGTCCTCATCTGACCGCTCTCCAGGATATACCCCAGGAAACTTACTGATCGGACGTGGAACTCGCATTTCTCCCCCTTGACGAATAGTCGGTTCTCCAGGAGCCTTTGTAATACTTGCCGGACATGGAGGACGTGGCTGGATTGGTCCGGGGAGAAGATAAGTATATCGTCCAGGTAGACGAAGACAAAGTGATTGAGGAAATCCCGTAGCACATCATTCACCAGGGACTGACAGACGGCTGGGGCGTGTCCAAATGGCATTACTAAGTACTCGAAGTGGCCCAGAGGGGTGTTGAATGCCGTCTTCCACTCGTCCCCTTCTCTGATACGCACCAGATGGTAGGCATTCCGGAGGTCTAGCTTGGTGAATACTTTAGCTCCCTGGAGTGGTTCAAACGCGGAGTTGATTAGTGGCAGCGGGTATTTATTCTTGATGGTTATTTGGTTTAATCCTCTGTAATCAATGCAGGGGCGAAGCGACCCATCTTTTTTCTTCACAAAGAAGAAACCCGCCCCAGCCGGTGAGGAGGATGCCCGGATCAGACCGGCATGAAGCGACTCCCCGATGTACTTCTCCATAGCCTCCCTCTCTGGTCGCGACAGGTTGTACAGACGGGTCGCTGGCAGTGGGGCTCCGGGAAGGAGATCAATATCGCAATCATATGGTCGATGTAGTGGTAGGGACGTCGCCAGATCTTTGCTGAAGACCTCGCTAAGGTCGTGGTACTCGGGGGGAATTATAGACAGGTCCGGAGGATCCACCTTAGGCAAGGTGGAGCTGTTCTCTGGTGGTGATCGAGCAGATTGTAAGCATGTGGCGAGACAAAAGGAGCTCCAACCCGCTATTCTTCCCTTGGCCCAGTCAATGTGGGGATTATGATGCTGCAGCCAGGGGAAGCCCAGGACCAGTGGTGTGATGGGAGAGGAGATGAGTTGAAAGTATTAATCACATAAACAGTTCCTAACTATGACAATGGAGGAGTAGAGTGACTGATTAAGTGCAGGTGTGTGATAGGTGACAGGTGCATGGAATCAGTGCTCAGGTGAGGGAGTGCATAGTGAAGGGGAGTGGCTGGAGAGAACATGACAGACTGTGACAACCGTACTCTTTATAATATTTTTTACAGACACTCATCAATTCCCACCATGGATCTAACCAAAAGATAACTTTCACGGTATTGCCTAGAGCTCACCATTTTTGCTTTCTTTTGGCCACCACTCATACTAGGCTCTTCATCTGGGTTAGAATTTTGCCCAGGATCGGCATCTGCATTTTAACTTTTTTTCTTTCCTTTTACCCCAAAATAGAACGTATTTTGGTGCATCAGAGTCAACATTTCTGATATAAAACAAAACCTAATACTGCCTTTATACTGACCTGCTACACTTACTTGCTGGGACAATTTCTGTAGCTGCTGTAGTAGATGAACCCTACACACATTTACCTGCCATACTGATCTATAGAGAGAAAATCAAGGAAACCTTATACTTTACCTGTCCCACTTTCTGTGAAATATAGTCCTGGTTAGATTTATTACAGTAGCTGCTTGCAGTCTACCCCAAAGGAAACTTAAACTAACGGTTCCTGAAATAATGTGTTTAATAACCAACCATATTCCTACCTAAAATTTACCTCTGCACTAGACAAAATATTTAGCACTGACCTTTATAATTTAACCTGCGATGCTTTTTTGAATAAAAAAAGATTATGTCTTAAAAGAAGAAATAAATGTCATAACAATGTCATAGAAAGCATTAAATTTAACTTTCTCATACATGTAGACACTCTGTTTCACTAATTTTATTAAAAATTATGAGTAAACTGTTTGTGTTCCTTGAAAATCATTGCTTTTTTTCATGTTTTGTAAGATAGAACCTTATAATTCCAAGCAGAAAGTGAGCTCTTAGGATTAGAAGGTTCCATCTGCATTTGACCTCTTCCAAAAAAAAAAAGCATTTACAAATTTGATGGGATTTTGATATTGTACATTTAGAAAACATTTAGGGCATCTGTCATTTTCATGTATGAAAAATACTTGTTCCACATATAATTTCACCCTAAACACCCTAACCAGACTCAAATATGAATTAAATACCATTTTTACCCATGAAGCTGAATTTGCATTGTTTAGGGCTAGGCAAAAGTTATTTGAAGAAGGGGACAAGGCTGGAGGCATACTGGCAAGATACATTAAACAAAAGGAGCCTCTAAACTCCATCCCAGCTTTAAGAGTACATGGAGATGTACTATTACCTGATCCCAATGAGATAAACTGAGCATTCCAGGGATTCAGGGAGTCCCACATAGATAGGCAGGAGGTTGATGCGTTTCTGACTCCCCTCGGTCTCCCCTTGATCAGCCAATAACTACAGAGGAAATAAATGAAGCTATTCAAAATCTCCCATCTGGTAAAGCCCCTTAGTCTTTATCACAGAACCTGAAAGGTCTCCCTCATCCCTATTTATAATGATTGATCTGTTTTCTAAATTGTCAGGATATAAGGTTAATTGGGCAAAATCTGAGGCTCTTCCTCTTACAGTGTACTGCCCCAAAAACTTGTTTAAACCTGGTGATTTTATATGGCCTGCCATTGGCATTAAATATCTTGGTCTCACATTCCCCCCCACAGCTTCCAAACCTTGTATGTATTAATTAATCTGAACCTCTCCTGGAAAAACTCAAGAATGACATTGAGCGACGGACCCCTCTCTATCTCTCTTTGCGGGGAAAGGCTAATGTCCTCAAAATGAATTACGTACCAAAATTTAACTACCTATTACATTTCCCATCAACATCCCCCTAAAGTAAAATTCGACAGATTATGCAACATATTTCTCTGGAACGCCCCAGAGTGAATGTGAGAAAGCTACAGAGACCAGTGGATCAGGGAGGACTTGGTATCCCAAACCTTTTGTTATATTATTTCAACTTTGGTCTCCAGCACATGGTTCACTGGTCCTTACCCTCAGAATGAGCCGTATATCATTGAGAGCTCCTTGTGTAGACCGCTTAACCCTATTCACTTTGTCACAACCAAGCTGACAGCAGATGAGCAAACTCACCCAATTTTGCCTCATATTCAGTGGTTGTGGAAGAGAACCACTGCCATGTGCAAATCTGACCATCATCGCCATCTCTCAGCCTCTATTTGGTTAAACTACAACTTATGCATAGGGCACTCACCCGTTATCTGGAAATTGTGGTTTGACAAAGGAATTAAGGCACTGGGTGATCTTTATGAGGGGTGCAGTATTAGGTCTCTGGACAATCTAGAGGAGTCTTTTGCGCTACCTCAACATCAGTTTTGGCATTATTTAAAACTTAAGACTACTTTTTCAAACATTTAGATCCCCCTCCACACCACTCCCCACTGCAGACATCCTCATACAGATACTTAAGGTGTTTGGACTAGGACACGGAGCAACTATTACTCGATGCTTCTACGTTGCTCAGATAATTCGGCCTCTGCTCTTAAAGTGGTGTGGGAGTCTGATCTAAGCACTTTATTCACAGGAGAGTGGAACCTAATACTAAGAAATTTTAAGATGTCCAGAGATCTTAAAACCAGACTCATTCAATTTAAGATCCTGAACAGGGTTTCCTGGACACCATTGAAATTATATAAGGTTAAACTAAGGGATAGCCCTGAATGCTGGAAATGCCAGGGGGGAGAGGGCTATGGGACTGCCCTAATATAATGAGACTTCTGGTGGGAATTAGCGGACATATTGAACATATTCTGAGATACAAAATTCCCTTCTCTCCTAGTCTATTTGTGTTAGGTGACCTTTCTCTTCTCAGGGATGTTAATCCCTCAGATTCAGAGTGGATTCAGACAGCTCTCATGCTGGATCGCAAACCAATCATGGGTGAATGGAAGGCCCCCGATGCTCCCTCTGTGAATTCCTGTTCTAGCCATCTTGGTCATCTGGCAGCACTGGAAAAGCTATCTTTCAGACTTATGAATAAAGTAGACCTCTACATGCTGAAATGAAATAATTTTGAAACCCATATTAAGGGCCACAAAGGAAGTAGGACCCACCTAAACTCTCTTGTCCTCCATCTTATTGTGTACCATTGTAAAAACATGTTGGTTGTTTTTCTTTTTTCTTTGTTTACTTAGTGTTGTTTGTTACTATTTAGGTTTTGTTTGCGCTGCAAATACTTTCATATCCCTCCCTTTCTCTGATTAGATATAAGTCTACTTCATTCACTGCATTATCCTTTAACACCAGAACCACTAATGGGTAAATGTTACCCAAAGCTGTTCAATTGTATGTAACTTTGTTTCAATACAATATTCAAGTCCCCCAGTCTTTGACTTGTCCTAAAAGGATGTTATGTAGCACCCCCTATTGTTAAAATTTGTCAAGATAAAGCCAGATTTAAAAAAAAAAGGGCATTTATAAGCGCCAGTGGATAAAATTTACCCCGCTAGAGAACGTAGTCATTTTTGTCCTATTAATTTTGCACATTTAGATAAACTTTCTATTGGCGCTTTTGTCTACTACCGTGCGTGATACAGCTGTGTCAACCTTCAATTTGGATAAGAGAAAGATAGTTATGTATGCAAAACAGGCATTAGACTTGCTCTATGCATTGAGTGAAGGAGACTGAGCGACGTGTGATTGATGGGTCATCATCTGACAGTGACCTATGACCCATCAATCGCACGTCGCTCAGTGAGGCAAAACTGTTATAGGCCTACAAATATTATCAAATGTAGCCTACAAACATTTATGTTATAAATTGACTTAGTCTAAAGTAGTCTTTCCCTCTGACACAGGTGTGTTTTGCAGTCCCTTCAGGTGGTGTGTGGCTCCCTCATTATGTGTTTTTTGACCTGCGGAGAGTATGAGTTTTCGACCGCAGTGTCGGCCTATTGTTTAGCAAATGTGATCATTATACATTTTTTCGTTTGATTGTAATTGTTTCTTTTCAATAAATATTTTTGTATGCGTAATTGTTTGGATGCACGCCAGTCCGAAACAAACAAACAGGAAGAACATCTTAGATTATTATTCCACATTATTATTATTATCATGTAGGTATATAAAAACACTGCAACAGTCAAATGTTTTTTCTATATTGTATGCTGCATTTAAATTCAGACTGTGTTTAGAATATAACTATAAGCGCTGTGTGGCTGACATTAAAAGAGCCACCACACGTGGACGTGAACTTCACAGGTGCAGAAGAGCAGCATATTGACCTGATAATTCTCTGTAGGTTCATCACTACAAACGATCCACTTCACATTGTTATTTGATTGTTATTTGGTTTATGTATCCATTGTGTTTGGCTTTCTAGGTTCCCAGCTACTCCTTGGCCATCAGAGCTCTGGATAGTGGAATACCACCCATGTCCTCCACTGTGATGGTCAAGATAGATATCTCTGACATCAATGACAACCCGCCCACCTTCTCCCCAGCTAACCTCACTACTGTCATACAGGTAAGCCTGATGATTGACATGATATTCACTTAAACACAAAGATAAGAATGTGATGTATTAGTTAAAGAAAAAAATGTCTAAAATCAGTGCTTATTCTTTGGTAAGTATAATTCCAACTGCCTCAGTAGTCTCCCTTCCCCTTTTAATACATCCATTGTCACACCTGGGTACTTAGTTCCACTATTTCCCCTACTACTACGCCCCTGCCCAGCTGGATCTCACATAGTTTTGTTATAATCATTATTATTATTATTCTTGCAGCCAAAAAACTATTGCAGCCAAAATTTGCAACAGCATTTTTTTTGTTCTTTTTTTAACATTAAAAGTGGGGAAAATGTAAAGATCTCACTAACAATAATATGTTATTATTAAATTCATGTATTTCAGTGTAGAATGTTTTATTTTCGTAGACATGGAAGGGGCTACAGGTTGTTCCTGTCAGAGTCAGTAGATGGTAGTCTGTAGGTAGCTAGCCATGAATATGAATGTGTATTAGTTATTTTATGCCCTAAATTATACCTGTCAGGTACTATGTTGTGTCCCCAAGCTTTAAGGTTCAGTTTTGGCAGAAGAATAGAAATGTGTTACTGTTGGGGGTTGGTGGGGGGAGTGTTGTTTAAAGGTGGGGTATGCGATTCTAATCCAATACACATCTTTTTGTCAAATTCAGCTCACGGTCCACTAGCTTTCCGTTCTGTGTGTGCTGAAAAAAATCTGGCTCTGTAAATGGGAAATAAACTAAGTGGCTCGGACCGAGCCACACAACACTATTCCAGCCATGATTTGCGTCAGGTAACGTTAAATGATTTGCCCATGGACATTCAGCTTACTTTCTAGTTTGCCAAGATATGCTGTTGTTGTGATATTAGCTGTAGTAGCAGGAGAGTTGTGAGTATCGCTGTCTGGAGCTGGTTTGCTGGCTCTGGGAAACGTCTCGTCCTCTCTGGCTGTTAGTTTCACAGCAGCAGCTGTAGGGACAGTTTACTAATTCACAACCTAGCTAATGTTAGTTACATTACTTGCTGTGTCGTTTGCTCTATATCATGGGATTTGTCATGTTATTGCATTTCTCCAGAATTGCAAACCCCACCTTTAAGGTACTGGTGAGACAATGAAATACATTCCAGGAAATCCAGTTAGTAACAGATATTTAGGTGTTTTCTATCTGATTTGTTTAATGTTTTCCATGTTTTACTGTAAAGCACATTGAGTTTACGTGTGTATGAAATGTGCTATACAAATAAAACTGACTTGACGACTTCAACCGTCTGACCAATCAAGCGGGTATCATCCAATGTGGCAGTCTTTTTAGTTCAAAATACTGTCTTTTTGTTTCCCTGGACAGTGTTTTTGTGCTGAGCTGCAGTGGTGGGATAGTAACACAAATTGCAAGTGGAAATTGCAAGGACTGAACAAAATTTAATAATACAGGGATTCGTCAAACTCAACCAATTTGCACTCTTGCCAACATGATTTCCTGGAGGAACTGAATATAAAGATATATCTCCAAAGGAAGTGGCAGGGTTAGTTATCAACATCAATGACTCAAATACATGACCAGGTGCTAAAATTTCTGGCTTTCCAAATTTATTTTCAGGGTACTAAAATTTAAATGACTATTCAGTTCTCTTTGAATAATCATCTTGCTGAAACAAACATCATAATGTGACCCTGCTTGATAAATCTCAAAACAGGCAGGTCTCTCTAATGGTGTGTCTCCTTCCCCAGGAAAACAAGCCAGTTGGCACCAGCATACTGCAGTTGTCCATTACCGATCAGGACTCCTCCCACAACGGCCCGCCCTTTGATTTCTGCATCCTGTCAGGAAACGAAGGTGGAGAGTTTGTACTGGAGAAAGATGGAACACTGGTGGCCAATCAAGTGTTCAGGAGGGCCTTGGCAACTGAATACGTTATTCAGATACAGGTAGAGTTAAACTGCTTTTTAACATGACATTCGCGGAACAGCTGTTGTCATTCTTCTCTAGCGACACATTGTTTTTTTTTCACATGCATAATTTGGTCTCTACTTTTCTGTCTCTCTTCATCAGGCTACATGAATGATACAAGATAATGCAAATTCCTCCTAGAATTTTAAAATAATAATAATGTAATGGTAGTGGTAATATTAATATTAATAAAGTAATAATAATCGGAATGATAGTGATAGGAATGATAATGATAAGAATAGTAATAATACTAATAATAACAATTGTAGGAGCAATTGTCAAGCAGGAACATGGGGCAGCAGACGAGAGGGACGAGAAAGCACAAAACTACGGGAGAGAGAAGATGTCAAGTTAGTAACATGCATTAATGGGTTAAAATGTATACAGATGGAGAGGGGGAGGAGGAGAGAGGAGCTCAGTGCATCATGGGAAGTCTCCCGGCAGTCTAGGCCTATAGCAGCAAAGCAAAGGGACGGTTCAGGACTCACCTGAGCCAGCCCTAACTATAAGCTTTATCAGAGAGGAAAGTCTTAAGCCTGCTCTCAAATGTGGAGATGGTGTCTGCCTCCTGAACCCAAACTGGGACCTGATTCCACAGGAGAGGAGCTTGATAACTGAAGGCTCTGGCTCCAATTCTACTTTTGGAGACTCTAGGAACCACAAGTAAGCCTGCATTCTGGGAGTGCAGTGTTCTTGTGGGGTAATAAGGTACTATGAGTTCTTTAAATACAATGGTGCCTGTCCATTAAGAGCTTTATAGGTGAGGAAAAGGAGTTTAAATTCTATTCTGTATTTTACAGGGAGCCAGTGCAGAGAAGCTAATATTGGAGAAATATGATCTCTTTTCCTAGTCCTTGTTAGTACACATGCCACAGCATTCTGGATCAACTGGAGAGTCTTAAGGAACATATTCGGGCAGCCTGACAATAAGGAATTGCAATAATCCAGCCTAGAAGTAACAAATGCATTGACTAGTTTTTCTGCATAATTTTGAGACAGGATGTGCCTGATTTTTTCTATGTTACGTAGGTGAAAGAAAGCAGTCCTTGAAGTTTGTTTTATGTCGGCGTTAAAGGACAAATCCTGATCAAAGATAACTCTGAGATTAATTATGGTGGTGCCGGAGGCCAGGGCAATGCCATCTAGAGTAACTATATCTTTCGATAATGTGTCTTGGAGGTGTTTGGGGCCAAGGAAAATAACTTCAGTTTTGTCTGAGTTTAACATCACAAAATTGCAGGTTATCAAGGTTTTTATGTCCTTAAGGCATGTTTGAAGTTTAGCTAACTGATTAGTTTCATCTGGCTTGATATAATTGGGTATCATCTGCATAACAATGAAAGTTTATGGAGTGTTTCCTAATAATATTGCCTAAAGGAAGCATATAAAAGGTGAATAGAATTAGTCCAAGCACAGAACCTTGTGGAACTCTGTGACTAACTTTGGCGCGCATGGAAGACTCACCGTTAACATGTGCAAACTGAGATCGATGTGATTGATAGGATTTAAACCAGCTTAGTGCGGTTCCTTTAATGCCAATTACATGTTCCAGTCTCTTTAATAGGATGTGATGGTCAATGGTGTCGAACGCAGCACTAAGATCTAACAAGACAAGTACAGAGATAAGTCCATTGTCCGATGCAATTAAAAGGTTATTTGTAATTTTCACCAATGCTGTCTCTGTGCTATGATGCACTCTAAATCCTGACTGACAATCCTCCAATAAACTATTGTTATTTAGAATGTCACACAACTGATTGGTGACTGCTTTCTCAAAGATTTTGGAGAGAAAGGGAAGGTTAAATATAGGTCTATAGTTGGCTAAAACCCCTGGATCAAGAGTGGGATTTATCAGATGAGGTTTGGTGGGACATAGACTCTTAATTATTGAAGTTAGTTAAAGAAGGTTGATAGGAGAGAAGCAGTCTAAATATATATCAGGTTTTACAGCTGTGTTCCTGTGTTTGAAGATAAATCGGTACCGGTTGAGGGCAGGACGTGATGAATTTTTTCTCTAATAGTTAAAATTTTATCATTAAAGAAGCTCATGAAGTCGTTACTACCGAGGGCTACAGGAATACATGGCTCAATAGAACTGTGACTCTCAGCCTGGCTACAGTGCTGAAAAGAATCTAGACAGACATCTAGAGTAGGAGTTTTTGCCTAATGGAGTGTAGTCCAGTAATAGCAGTTCAACAGTTATTAAATAATGGTCTGATAAAGAAGGATTCTGTGGAAAGACTATTAAATGTTCGATTTCAATGCCATATACCAGAACAAGGTCGAGGGTGTGGTTAAAACAGTGAGTGGGTTTATGTACACTCTGACAAAAGCTAAACAAATCTAATAATGAGATAAACACAGTACTAAGGCTATCATTTTCAATGTCCACATGAATATTAAAATCACCTACAATAATTACTTTATCTGTTTTAAGGACTAAACTTGATAAAAACTCTGAGAATTCAGATAAAAATTCAGAATAAAGACCAGGAGCGCGGTACACTATAACAGATAGAATTGGCTGTCGTGTTTTCCAGGTTGGGTGTGAAATACTAAGAACAAGGCTTTCGAATGAGTTGTAATTTAGTTTAGGTTTATGGTTTATTAATAGGCTTGAGTCGAAGATGGCTGCCACTCCACCTCCTCAGCCAGTGCCTCGAGAAATGTGAGTATTATTATGACTGGGCAGAGTGGATTCATTTAGGCTAATCAGAATCAGAATCAGAAATACTTTATTGATCCCCGAGGGGAAACTCTTTTGCTACAGCAGCTCACTATCACGTCAGTGCATACAGGAATAGCAGTATTAAGCAAAAAAATATAATACACTATAATACAGGTCAGAAAATGAATTAAGTACCAAGTGGGTATAAGTATAAAATAAAATAAAATAAGTGTGAAGTACAAAGTGGGTTTACCGGTTGATGATAATAATACGGTATAAGGTAATAGTGCATGAACTGCTAAGTTAAGTGTAGCTTATTAAGATTATAATGAGATGGAGGATATTGCACAGCAGTAATAGAGGTATGAATAAATATCAATATCAATAAATATGGAATTTTAAACTGAAAGGGGAAATTGCACAGGAGTATTAACACAGAATATTGCACAATTATGTCAAGTATTACAGAGATGTAATGATCAATGTCCAGTTTAATGACTTTGGGTCATACAGACTAACACTTAGAGGGAGGAGTTAAAGGGTTTGATGGCCACAGGCGGAAATGACTTCCTGTGGCGCTCTGTGGAGCTTTTTGGGGGGATGAGTCTTCCACTGAAGGTACTCCTTTGTTTGACCAGCATGTCATGGAGTGGGTGGGAGACACTGTTCAAGATGACATGTAGTTTGGCCAGCATCCTCCTCTCTGACACCAGCGACAGAGAGTCCAGCTCCACCCCCCACAATGTCACTGGCCTTACGGATGCATTTGTTGAGTCTGTTAGCATCCGCTACCCTCAGCCTGCTGCACCAGCATGCGACAGCATACAGGATAGCACTGGCCACCACAGACTCATAAAACATCTTCCTCAGCCTCCTCAGAAAATAGAGGCGGCTCTGGCCCTTCCCGTAAAGAGCTTGAGTGTTCTTAGCCCAGTCCAGTTTTGTCCATGTGTACTCCCAGCTACTTGTAATCCTCTACAATGTCCACACTGACCCCCGGATGGAAACCGGGGTCACTGTGCCACCAGCCTGCAGTCCTTGGAGCCACTGGGACGCGACGTCTTCGGCACAGGAACGAGGCAAGATGTCTTCCACAGAACAGGGACCCTTTGAAGACTCAGGCTCAGGTTGAAGACATGTTGAAGGAATCCACATAGCTGGGGGGCACAGGATTTTAGCACCCTGGGGCTAACTCCATCGGGGCCTGCAGCCTTGTTTGAGTGGAGTTTCATCAGCTGTCCTCTCACCTGGTCAGTAGTCAAGCACACAGCAGAGGTTACAGGCAGGGGAGGGGGGGAGTCATTGGTGTGAAGAGGGCTGTTAGCCTGATAGCCAGTTGAGGGGGGAGTAGGACTCTCCCAGGAAGATGGAGGAGGGGGGAGCAGAGTACTCAGAGGACCTTGAGGGCAGCAGCTGAGTTAGAGGGGGGATGAGCAGGAGCCGGTGTGTCGAATCTGTTAAAGAACAGATTAAGTTCGTTGGCCCTGTCCAAGCTGCCTTCAACTTCTCTGCTGCCAGTCAGTCTGAAGCCAGTGATGCTCTTCATGCCGCTCCAGACCTCTCTCATGTTGTTCTGCTGGAGTTTCCGCTCCAGCTTCCTCCTGTACTTCTCCTTGGCCTCCCTGATCTTCACCTTCAGGTCGGCCTGGATTGCCCTCACCTCCTCCCTATTACCATCAGTAAAGACCCTCCTCTTGGCATTCAGTGCGCGTGCGCCAGCCTGCATGCTGCCTGTTGCCGTAGCTCCGTCTCGTCGTCTTACTTTTTATAATAATATGGCCGGAGTCCCACAGCTAACAGTTCAATGTCCGGGCTACAGATACTCTGCTTGATAGTAATGTGACCAGGGTTACACCATCTGTTGTTAACTAGAACAGCAAGCCCGCCGCCTTTCCGCTTACCGCTCCTGGTGTGATCCCTGTCGGCCCAAACAGTCTGAAAGCCGTTGATGGAAACGTTATGGTCCGGGATATCCTGGTGTAGCCATGTCTCTGAGAAGCACATCAAACTACACTCATGGAACTCCATCTGACTCTGGGCTAACGCCGTTAGTTCGTCCATTTTATTTGCCAGCGATCTGCAGCGGTGCCCTGCCCGAGTAGCAGAAGAAGAAGTTCCATGGCGAAAAAAAGTACCAAAACACTTTCTACTCTCATTTTCGTAAAGAGTGTAGTTTAAATTATACTTACACACAAGTTACTCAGGTTTGGAAGAAAAAGGAAAGCTAAAAGTTGGAAAAAGTATGACGATGAGACGGAGCTACGGCAACAGGCAGCATGCACATTGGCGCATGCGCACTATATAACATATTATTCATGACCCAGCCAGGTTTCAGTAAGACAAAATGAGTCAATATGAAACTCTGATATTAAATTGTTCACCAGTACAGCTTTAGATGACAGAAAGCTGATGTTTATGGTCCACATTTAATTCTCCTATTTTATTGTGCTATTTCAGCTGTGGTAATTGTTTTGGTTAAATTTTTTATGTTTTTATGTATAACTATCGTAGAAAAGGTTTCAGTTGTAGTCATCTGGACACTGTTTTCACAAACAAGACGTTTCGGCTCCCATCCGGAAGCCATTCTCAATTGTCCTGTCCCATTTTTTCACAATTGAGAATGGCTTCCGGATGGGAGCCGAAACGTCTTGTTTCTGAAAACAGTGTCCAGATGACTACGACTGAAACCTTTTCTACGATAGAACACTCCTGGACGAATGAGGGACTACACCGTCTTATTTTGAAGAATTTTGGGCAGAAAACCTTGGATCTGGTTTGGGAACTCGAAAACACAGTCAGCAAATTAGCAGACCACAGGAACCATCTCCGTTTTAATCTAAGATGCAGGCAGAGCAAGATTATTCCCAAGAGCCTCCAGATTAAACCACCAGTAAAAGGACACAGAGCAGAGAAGATTTGGAGAAGAAACCTGACCCAGATGCTTAGTGAGAGGATCAGGGAAAACAAGTCAAGAATAGACAATTTGACGAACAGAACAGAATTTTGGCAGAAGAAGTTAACAAGCATTGTCCCAGAAGAAATCCTCAAGAGAGTGATGGATTTTACACAGATAGCACAGGGTGCACAACATAGGAAGAGCAAAGAGCGGCAAATTAAGAAATTTTAACATCCTTTTGAATAAGAAGAATCTAGGAAAGGACCAGCACAACAGGAGATCAGGAACTGAACAAAAGGAGACTTGTGTTAACAGAAACAATTGGATCAAAAACTTATCAGACCACATCCTGACACAGGCGGACAAAGATGTGCTCTCCAAAGGGCTCAACTTTTCAGTTACATCCAACCACATCCCTACAGTGGACTACATCACAGCCACAGAAACAGCCATTAGGAAGAACAAGATGACAGAAGCAGAGGCTGCAGACCTGAGGCTACGTGTCACAGCAACACTAAAGAGTGCCAAACCGCCTCCTTCCAACATTACATCTGAAGAGAGGAGGGCACTCTCACAACCAGTGCAGCGACAAGGGTCGCTGCACTGAGTTGAACACAGACTTGAACACAGCCGATTATGAAACCAAGGTCAACAACCTTCTTGAAGACACAATCACATATCAAAAACTTAAATGAGATCCAACCAATGGCTACAAGAAGAAGGTTATAGACTGTCTACAGAAGCTTGAGAAGGAGGAGGTGATAGACAGGCCTCTGTACTACAGACTATACCCTGGGGAAGCCATTCCTTGCATCTATGGCCTTCCCAAAATTCACAAAGAGAATGTTCCACTCAGACCCATAGTGTGCAGCACAGATTCCATCACATACTATGTAGCCAAACATTTGACTACAATCTTGGCTCCGCTGGTGGGGAACACAGTACATCATGTGGAAAACACACAGAAATTTGTGGACAAAGTGAAACATCTCCAGTTGGACCCAGATGACGTAATGGTTTCTTATGATGTTGTGTCCTTGTTCACCTGCATCCCAACCTCAGAAGCAGTGACAGCGGTGAGGAGAAGACTGCAGGAGGACTCCACCTTGCAGCAAAGGACCAAGCTTAACACAACCTACTTCCAATTCCGGGGACTCTTCAGAACCAGAATCAGAATCAGAAATACTTTATTGATCCCCGTAGGGAAACTCTTTGTTACAGTAGCTCGTCTTTACGTCAGTGCACACAGGAGAAAGTACTAGAAAACGATATGATACACTATAAACACTATAAAACAGGTCAGAAATAAATTAAGTATCATGTCGGTATAAGTATAAGATAAACTAAGTGTCAAGTACCAAGTGGGTTTACTGGTTGATTATGAAAGTACAGTCTAAAATACAATGTAACTACTTATGTAATAAATAATATTAATAAGCGGAGGTGCATGTACTGTCGAAGAGTAATTGAGGTATATAGTATCAGTAGCAATAAATAAGAAAAAACTAACAAGGGAAAACTAATATTGCACGGAAGTAGTACACAGAATATTGCACAATTATTATTAATTATGGCGGAGATGTAATGATCCAATGTCCAGTTTAGTGACCTAGGGTCAAACAGACTAACCCTAAGAGGGAGGAGTTAAAGAGTCTGATGGCCACAGGCAGGAATGACTTCCTGTGGCGCTCTGTGGTGCTTTTTGGTGGGATGAGTCTTCCGCTGAAGGTGCTCCTTTGCTTGACCAGCACGTCATGGAGCGGGTGGGAGACACTGTCCAAGATGGCATGTAGTTTGGCCAGCATCCTCCTCTCTGACACCACTGCCAGAGAGTCCAGCTCCACCCCCACAATGTCACTGGCCTTGCGGACCAGTTTATTGAGTCTGTTGGCGTCCGCTACCTTTAGCCTGCTGCCCCAGCATGCAACAGCATACAGGATAGCACTGGCCACCACGGACTCATAGAACATCTTCAGCATTGTCCGGCAGATGTTGAAGGACCTCAGCCTCCTCAGAAAATAGAGGCGGCTCTGGCCCTTCCTATAAACAGCCTGAGTGTTCTTGGTCCAGTCCAGTTTGTTATCTAAGTGTACTCCCAGGTACTTGTAGTCCTCCACAATGTCCACACTGACCCCCTGGATGGAAACCGGGGTCACTGGTGCCTTGGCCCTCCGTAGATCTACAACCAGCTCCTTTGACTTTGTCGCATTGAGCTGCAGATGGTTCTGCTCGCACCATGAAACAAAGTTACCCACCACAGCCCTTCTACAGACAGATTCATGGCTGTGCTATGGGCTCTCCGGTCTCTCCCATTGTGGCCAACCTGTACATGGAACAGTTTGAGAAGAAGGCATTATCCTCATTCCCGGGCACACCACCAAGTCATTGGTACCGCTACGTGGATGACACCTTTGTGAAAATCAAGAAACAAGACTTGGAAGCGTTCTCAGAGCATATCAATACTGTGGACCCCAACATCAAGATCACACGAGAGGATGCCAAAGAGAACCGCCTGGCCTTTCTTGATTGTTCTACAGTCAGAGGATAGAAGTGTACAGGAAACCAACACATACGGATCAATACTTGCTCTTTGACTCACACCATCCATTACAGCACAAGCTGGGTGTAATCCGGACATTACAACATAGAGCCCAAGAAGTGCCCACCAGCTTAGAGGGTATGAAGAAAGAGGAAAGGCATGTCCAGAATGCACTCTCAGCCTGTGGATATCCTACTTGGGCTATCAACAAGTTAAAAGAGCCAAAAAACAGGACAAAAGTAGAACAGAACCAAGAAGGAACGGTGTCTCCATTCCTTATGTATCTGGACTGTCTGAAAAACTACAAAGGATCTTTAGACAGCACAATGTTCCTGTTTTCTTTAAACCAGGCAACACTTTAAGACAGAAACTCGTTCACCCTAAGGACAAGATGCCCACACAAAAACAGAGCAATGTAGTTCACTCCATTCAATGCAGTGAGGAAAACTGCAAAGAACAGTACATAGGTGAGACAAACAGCCACTTCACAAAAGACTTTATCAGCACAGACAACACACTAACTCAGGATTGCAGAGCACCGTGCATTTGCATCTAAAAGCTACAAACCATACATTTGAAGACAGCGAGGTGAAGATTCTAAGTAGAGAAAAGAGTTGGTTTGAACGGGGCGTCAAAGAAGCCATTTTTGTGAAAAAAGAAAACTCCTCTTTGAACAGAAATGGTGGTCTGAGATTCTATCACAGTGTATTAGCATCTTGGTCAAGCCAATCATATGCTAATCAGGTACTTAACAGTGATGAGGTAGGTGCAGCCAGAAAACAATAGGCCTGATTACTGATTACTGGGCCATCATGGAAACAATTAGGTCAGTTTCAGGTGAAACTAGCTAATCAGCAGATACTCGGGTGGACTCCTTCCTGGGGGCAGGGCTTATGTGACACAGAGTAGCTTAAATTTCTAGTTCCCATCCCATTTTTTCACAATTGAGAATGGCTTCCGGATGGGAGCCGAAATGTCTTGCTTCTGAAAACAGTGTCCAGATGACTACGACTGAAACCTTTTCTACGATAGAACACTCCTCGACGAATGAGGGACTACACCGTCTTTATGTATAACTTCTCTTCTGTTAACATTTTATTAATTTAAGTGGTCGGGGGCAGACACCGTCAGTAAGGACTTTTGGGTGGGTAAGTGCTCTGGAATCACAAAAAAGCATGCAGGACTGCAACTCTGCATCCTGGTCTCAACTCTGAGTTGTCATAGTTTAGGTCCACTAATAAACTCGACCAGATTTCTAGATATGAGAGCTGCTCCATCCAAAGTGGTATGAATGCCGTCTCTCCTAATCAGACCAGGTCTTCCCCAGAAAGTCAGCCAATTATTAACTTGTTAGAAACGTGAACAGGTTGGTGGTGAACCGTGGGCTTCTGCTTAGGGATATGCTTCCATCGGACAGTCAACCAGCCTTCCTGGTTTCCCAGCTGCTGGGGAGCTGCTGGGGGACGGCTAACAGGAGCTAACTCTGGTTGATCCGCACCAGCTACTGGGGGCTAGCT
This sequence comes from Siniperca chuatsi, assembly GCF_020085105.1. Classification (NCBI taxonomy): domain Eukaryota; kingdom Metazoa; phylum Chordata; class Actinopteri; order Centrarchiformes; family Sinipercidae; genus Siniperca; species Siniperca chuatsi. The sequence continues at coordinate 1,002,826 of NC_058048.1, forward strand.
AACTACAGCAGCTAGAGTTCCCATGGTGCAGAACCGCATTTCCAATACATTAAGGCTCACCTCCAATGCTACAAATAAACTACATTTATTATATGTACAGTACCTTTATCACTAAAGGAGGCAGAGGAATAGCTACACACTGAACAGGAGAGTACAGGAGAGAGAGAGGGAGAGAGAGAAGCCATTGCTAGCTGCTAAACTAAAGAATGGTAGCTAGCAAAACTGAATAGCGTGTAAACTGTGGGATTAGTGAGAAAGTTGTTAAGAGAAGGAGAGAGCTATGAGTGTTTGAGCAGAACTAGTGTATGTTTAAATGTATAGCAACGCTATAATGAAGAATCGAACAAAATTAACTGTGATGAGCTAGAGCATCAAAAATACGCCACACAGGTGACTGGAAACAATAGGAGACAATACAGCAGCACGTCAGCAAGTCAGCATGTCAGCCCTCCATGTAGATCTTCTGTATCTTTTTCCAGATGGCAGCAGAGGGAACAGGCTGTGGCTGGGTTGGGTGCTGTCCTTTAGTATCCTTTGGGCTATGCGCAGGCACCTCACTTCACCGATATCACTGATGCTCAGTAGATTTGTACCAATGATCTTCTGAGAGGTTTTAATCACCCGCTGCAGAGCCTTCCGGTCCTGGGCCGTGCACATCCCATGCCAGTTTGTAATGTTTCCAATCAGGATGCTTTCTGTTGCTCCTCTGTAAAGGTTAATAACAACTTGGCACAGGGATTTTGCTTGCTTAAGTTTCCTTAAGAAATACAACCATTTCTGAGCTTTCTTGACCAGGGTTGAGATGTGAGAGGACCATGTCAGGTTCTGTGTGATGCTGATTCCCTGATGCTGAGGAACCTGAAACTGTTCACCTGCTCCACCTCAGGTAGACACACACGCCTGTCTACATAGGTGATAAAAGGAGAGGTGATTGGCACATGTTCTTAGTACATGGCCAGGGATGTTATCAGGCCCAGCAACTTTGCTCATATTCACTCTCAGCAGGATTCTTCTCTCATCCGCTGTGGATACTGACAATAACTGGTCTTCTGGAGACTTCACAGCTGACTCTTTGCTGTGGAGATCAAAACGAGCATAAATGTGTTTAGCTCATCTGGTAACGTGGCCTCACACATCATCATGTGTGAGGGGCGCTGCTGCTTTTACAGCCTTTTACAGCATGTTTTTGATCACCTGCCACATATCTTTGGTGTTGTGGTGTTGAGGTCTCTCTTCAGTCTCTCTTGATGTCTCCACTTTGCCTCCTTGATGCCAGCTTTCAGTCTTGCTATGGCGGTGTTGAATGCTTCCTTGTCTCCCGACCGAAAAGCAGCTGTTTTGGCTCTGACTATAGCCCTCACCTCTCCATTCATCCAGGCTTTCTGGTTGGCTAATGATTGTATTGTCTTTGTAATCACCACATCATCAACACATTTGCTGATGTATGATGTCACTGATGATGTACATTCCTCAAGGTTGATGTGGTTCTCCTGGGTAGCAGCATCTCTGAACATGAGCCAGTCTGTGCCCTGTATTCACTGTGTGAATAGAGTATTAAACATATTAACACTAACAGAAAAGACACCCTTACTGCTCTGTTAGTTCAGTATCAGCACAGTTCTCTGTTGATCTCAAACCAGCTGTCTGCACTCTGCGCTGTGGTCTGTTAATATTAGCTGCTATTTGAAAGTGATACTCTAACAGTGGAAAAACAAAAAAGTGAGGCCAAGGATGCTTTGTCTCATCTGAACCACCTGCTGTAGCTTCAGCCATTATTCTGCTATGAACAGAGTCATGGGAGGATGGATGCAGTAGGATAACAGAGCACCAGCAGACCTGGGATTAGCAGACCACCAGCAATAAAATAATAAATAAATAAAAGTAGTGTTATCGATGTAACAGAAAGTAATAATTTTTCTCCAAAAAGTTACTAGTGCATGTAATGGCGTAAACGTCAGCCATTACTACCTACCTCTGCAGATGAACTTCCTGACCAAATTAATCTAAATTGACCTAAATTAGTGATGTCACCAACAAGAGATGTTACCAAGTCATTTGTCCTGTCCTCTTCTCCTTTCATTTCCTTTTTCATGTGTCTTCTACTGTCTTTTCTTATTATCTCCCTTTCTCTCCCTGTTCTCCTTCCTCCTCCAAGGTGACAGACTCAGGGAAGCCTCGTCTCTCCTCCTCCTCCATGCTGACAGTCAGGGTGATTGAGGAGAGCCTCCACCGGCCAGTGGCATTGCCACTGGAAGTTCATATCGTCACTATGGAGGACGAGTTTCCTGGTGGTGTGATTGGCCAGCTGCACGCCACCGACGCTGACCCTTATGATGCGCTGACCTTTGGCCATGCCCCCCCAGCTCAGCGCAGTCTGTTTAAGATCAGTCCTCATGACGGGAAGATCATCGCCCTGGGCGGCTTGGATGCAGGCAGATACTCCCTCAACGCCAGCGTTAGTGACGGCCGCTTTTCGGTGCCTGTGCCCGTGAGCGTGCATGTGGAGCAGGCAACGCCGGAGATGCTGCGTGAGGCGGTAACGGTACGCTTTGAGAGTGTGGCACCACAAGACTTTGTGGCATTGCACCTGAAGAGCGTGTTGAAGGTGTTACAGCAGGCCGCCACATCACAGCAGCAGGACATGCTGCACCTGCTCAGTCTGCAGCCAGTCGGTGGGACGCAACAGCTGGACATGCTCATTGCCGTGGAAGCAGCAGGGGACGGGTACTACAAGGCGGCCTACCTCACCCAAAAACTCAGTGCATCACGGCGGCAGCTGGAGGAGGTCCTCAGAGTGTCAGCTATCCTAGATAAGAACTGCTCGGGGCTGGAGTGTCGCGGGGCGCAGTGTGAGCAGAGCATCATCCTGGACTCACACAACCTGGCTACATACAGCACTCCACGGGTCAGCTTCGTCTCACCACGCTTCCATCGGACCTCACGCTGCACATGCAGTGGTGAGTGATAGAATCTCGTAAATGTGCCAAGGACTTGTTTGTCTGTCTGCAGTCTGATTGAGTATTCATATATTTGGTGTGTTCCAGAAAAAAGAGCCAAAGTGAAACCAGAACTTCTGTGTTTTGTTTCAAAAGCAAGAAAATCTAGCCTTGGAACAGAGCCTATTTCAACTGTATGTCGTGTGGCTCACTTCATAAGTCTAAGTTTTGGAAAAACGATCAAATATTTTTGTTTAGGCGAGTCCATGGCGAGTCGAGGAGACGCATGGAAGCATGAGATGCATCTTGTAGATGAAATGTTGGTTAAGAGTCACAAAAATGCACAAAATGCTGGATACGAGCCATGCAATTTCCTTTCAAGTGTAATAATTTAATAGTGTAATGCAAATAGTAATGACATGGTGACGACTGAATTATAGTAGTTATATGATTATTGCATGCATGGTATATGCACCAGAAGTCTTACTTCAAAATGTTATTTTCCCCAAACCATGCCCTCAGTTGAGGAAATGGTTCACACAGTTTATTAATCTATGTGCAGTTTATAATTCCATTCACTATGTCCGTTAATTTTTTTGTACTGATTTCCAGATCAATATTAAATATTGATAAATACAAATGATTGCAATGACTTTAAATCGATATACTTTATAGTTCTCTCTTCCTCTGTTTTTTCTTTCTATTTTAAGGCTGTCTTGCAGTCAGTTCATGTTCTTCATGGTAGTATAAGTGTATTATTGTATATTTCTGTCCCTGTGTGTGTGTGTACAGATGCCAGCTGTGCTGTCCAGTCAGAACAGTGTGAGGACCAGACATGTCCAACGGACATGCAGTGTGTTTCAATTGAGGCCACAAGAGGGCTCTACGCATGTCAGTGTCCACCGGGCAAACTGGGAGAGTGTGCAGGTGTGTGTGTGTCAGTGATAAAAAGAAAGGAAACACACAGAATTCTCATTCTCATCTCAATTTAATGTATGAAAATAATATATGCAACAACTTTTTGATTGAAAAAATGCATTTTTAATGTACTTCCACATGTTCTGTACTGCATTTCTCAGATTCATTAACCCATGTGCCTGTGTGTGTGTGTGTGTGTGTGTGTGTGTGGGGGGGCAGGCCATTCATCTCTGAGTTTCTCAGGTAACAGCTACATCAAGTACAGACTGTCTGACTGGCTGCAGACAGAGCTGAAACTCAGTCTGAGAATCAGAACACTGCAGAGCCGAGGAATCATCATGTACACACACACTGAGCCCTGCACCATGCTCAAGGTACACACACAAACACACACACAGGTGCAGGTCTAGGCTCTGACATTAAGAAGTAATCGCTGCTCAATCACAAAGGGCATAAAACTACTGGTCTGCTCTCTGTGGGCTGAATCCTTTAAAGAACAAACAGCTTGAAGGAAATAATTTGCCATGCACCATATATGACATCAATCTTATTTTAAGTTATTATAATCATTAAGCTATTATAGATTTTAATTTACTTATTAGATGTAATATATATATATATATAGATATATTTTACAAATAGTTTAGATTCTCAGTTCAACTTGACAACTCCCTCATTGTTGAGGTCATGAGAGATATAGCACTTAACGTAGGCATGAGCCAGACTCAGTTGAGAAAACCTGAAGTAGTATAACAGTGTAATTTGAAACATAACTTGCAATTCATAAAAGTAATATTACTTGAAAAGATTTGTTTGATTAGATTTTTTTTTAGCTGTTTAAATTACTTTTAAATACTTTGTATATGATGCATGGCATTTGTTAAATTTCCCTATTATGATCATTTTTTGTTTGCTGTCATATTAATCAGACATTTCTGTTGTTTTTCAGAACACTAACACTTCAAATACATGCCAGTCTAATGATGCAAACATGGGACAAGGCAAATTCTACATTTAATAATTTGCAAAGCTGCAGAAGCATCTAGAGTATGTACTTGTTATGCACAGCCATAGGTGCGAATTAAAAGCAAAGAAAACACTCAATACATACTTTCCATGAAAGTGATTTGAACTGTTTGTATGAGAGCTTGATAGAAGACTTGCTTTAAACAAGATGATTTTCTTGATGAATAGCCTGATTGGATATACTGTGCAACATTAAAATTGTGTGTGTATGTATGTGTGTGAGCAGTTGGAGGAGGGGAAGCTGTGGTTCCAGCTGGCCTGTGGCCTTGGCGATGGTGGAGGTGGTGACAGTCCCGACATGTTGGGCATCTCTGGCCGTCGTATCAATGATGGCAGCTGGCACACGGTGGCACTGGAGCTGAACCGCAACTTCAGCAGCCTGGCGCTGGATAACAGCTATGTTGAGCAACGCCGTGGACCGCCATTCATACAACCACTCGCTCCAGACAGAACCATTTACTTTGGAGCACTGGTCAGTCCATGAGTAGCTGTAGATGCTATAGGGGGGTTTCAGATGATAACACAATGGCAGCCATTTAGGGCTCCTCAACTTTTAGCCATGCAGAGATGTTTTAACATATTTAATTACTATAGTACTCCTTCTAATTGGTAGAACTTGCTATCTGGTAGAATACGTTTCTAATAGCCACTAGTCAAATGTTGAATGTAGTTTTTGTATCATTCCCATTATTTTGATGTGTGATCAAAGTCTGTGAATTGCTGCACTGCTCACACTACAAGAAGATTTTTTTCCCAGTTTTCATGTTCATGCTGGGTGCACAACCTACATACATTATGAGACAATGGGCCCTTGGCACAGATATGTAAAAGGGGATGGACATGTCCATCCGCAGTGGAAATTAGTTTTAATTACTTTTTTAGTTTTAGTTGATTTTCTTACTAAAAATCTCTCTTAACATTGTTCTCTCACTGTTCAGTCCAGTGGAGAGAGGATTTGAGTTGATAAAAATATTGATACACTCTCTTGAGTCGGCTTCATACAAGCTGCCCTACCTTGATAGTGGAAGTTGTTGGGGCTGTATGCAGCCTGAAAGGAATACCTGCAGACATTATTCAGGGCAGATGAAGTACCTCCACCTCCTCTGCATGTTTTTTGGTTTAAAAAAAGATAATTTTATCTGTATTTCTACAGTTAATATTATCCTAAAAGATGCTAAAGCTCCCTGTGGTAAAGATGCAAATACATTTTCTATCACTTCTATCAAGGACACTAAACATGATTTTAAATAGGGTTAGTGCATTAACAATACAGAAGAGGCTAGCATAAGATTTCTAATTCTCTTCTCTTTACATTAATTTTTGTGCTAGATCGATTTAAATGTATTGGTAACTAAAAATACAGATTAAATTATATTACTTTACCTGCAGAAGAAGAGAAAGTAGATTGATTTAAGTGTATATAAATAAATTGGGGTTTTTTTTGTTGTTACCTCATTTTGACCTCCTACTTCTGAAACCAAACCTATGTCCTTGTGTAAAAGCCCCCACGAGTCTGCAATAGGCTTTGTTAGTATCTTAACATCAGTAGTGACAGAGGATCATACTCAATTGTGAGATAGCAATATTTTGTGGTGACACCTGTGGCTACAGCAGAGTGCAGCAGGCTGGGTAAAACCAATCATCAGAAACCACAGTTTTGCCATTGAGGACACTGAGGGTACAGTATGTCTTTTTTGAAATAACTAAAAATTAGCATGTTGTGCATATCTTAGAAGCTGATTGCAGTAGTTTTTCATTCAGTTTGGTTAAATCTGACTACTTTTAGGCTGGCAATATAATAAATAAAAGTACTAAGCAAATCAAAATATAATACACTATAATACAGCTAAGATAAATTAAGTACAATACAATACACTATAATACAGCTAAGATAAATTAAGTATAAGTATAAAAGCTAAAATCAGTGTAAGTACAAAGTGGATTTACAGGTAGTAATAGTGCAATAATGTGTACTGTCAAGTTAAGTGTGGTAGATTAACCAGATTATTAGCTGGTGGATATTGCACAGCAGTATAAGTATGAATAAATATCAATAAATAGGGAAAATTAAACTGAAAACAGAGTATATTGCACAGGAGTAATAAACAGAGAATATTGCACAATATTTCAAGTACTGCAGTGATGTTAATGATCCAATGTCCAGTTTAGTGACTTAGGGTTGTATAGACTGACACTTAGAGGGAGGAGTTAAAGAGTTTGATGGCCACAGGCAGGAATGACTTCCTGTGGCGCTCTGTGGTGCACTTTGGGGGGATGAGTCTTTCGCTGAAGTTACTCCTTTGTTTGACCAGCATGTCATGGAGTGGGTGGGAGACACTGTCCAAGATGGCATGTAGTTTGGCCAGCATCCTCCTCTCTGACACCACAGGAGAGTCCAGCTCCACCCCCACAATGTCACTGGCCTTACGGATGAGTTTGTTGAGTCTGTTAGCATCCGCTACCGTCAACCTGCTGCCCCAGCAGGGGTCTTCATTATGTGGGAGGTCAGTGCCACCGGCCTGTAGTCCTTGGAGCCACTGGGACGCGGCGTCCTGGCACAGGAACAAGGCAAGATGTCTTCCACAGAACAGGAACCCTTTGAAGACTCAGGCTCAGGTTGAAGACATGGTGAAGGACTCCACATAGCTGGGGGCCACAGGCTTTTAGCATCCCGGGGCAAACGCCATCGGGGCCTGCAGCCTTGTTTGAGTGGAGTTTCATCAGCTGTCCTCTCACCTGGTCAGCAGTCAGGTACACAGCAGAGGAGTCATCAGCCTGGAGAGGGCCGATAGCCTGAGAGCCAGTTGAGGGGGGAGTAGGACTCTCCCAGGAAGATGGAGGAGGGGGGAGCAGTTGACTCAGAGGAGTATGAGGGCAGACAGCAGCTGAGTATCCAAACTGATAGGAGGTAGATATAGCCTAAATTACTCTTACTAAAAAGGCATGTGCAGTATGTAGCCTACAAACTACTGACTCTGCCTAAGTCACTGCCACAAAATTTGCAGGAGAACATTTTAATGGAAATAAAATAAATCCAGGCAAAATTCAATTAAAACCAATGTACTCCATTCAAACATGATTTCGAGGGGAAAATATCAATAAAACCTTAATCATCAAGGACTGTTGCAAACTTAATGATTATGTTTAATATTTGGAGAAAGGAAATGCATTACATCACTGAGAGTCCTCACAAATACAGTGTGTGTGTGTGTGTGTGTGTTTTCCTGGTTGTTCTTCTGTTCATGTGAAAAACAGTTTTAGTACAGTTGGACAGTCTTCACGTCTTGAGTTCATGTATGAATTTCTGACCCGTCTCTCCTCAGGTGCAGCACCCAAACTCTCGCAGCCTCATGGACTCCCAGAAGGACCCGCGGGTGCTTGAGGGTTTCCAGGGCTGCCTGGATTCGGTCATGCTGAACAACAACGAGCTGCCACTGCAGAACAAACGCTCACGCTATGCAGAGGTGGTAGGACTGACAGAGTTGAAGCTGGGTTGCATCCTCTATCCTGATGCCTGCCTGCAGCAGCCCTGTCGCAACGGAGCCACTTGCACCAGCCTTCCTTCTGGTGGTGAGTAACAGGAAATACAGCACACAGTAATGCCATAGTAATTATTCACACACTCTTATTTCAGAATAAAGGGAATAAGCGGGGAGGCTAGATGTTTAGTGCTCATATGATTGGCTGACATGTCATGTGGTTTGAATGACAGCAACTGCAGCTGAGTATTAGTTAATCTAAAGCTAAGGTGCCCCTCTTATCTAGAAGGTCTCAGGAGGTAGAGCGGATCATCTATTAATCCCAGGGCTGGGTGTTCGATCCTCCTGTTAATGTGTCAAAGTGTCCCCCTGTTGCTCCCGATGGGCAGGCCTTGCATGGCAGCTCCTCCGCCATCGGTGTGTGAGGTAGAAAAGCACTATGTAAATGCAGTCCGTTTACCATTTTACCATCTAAAACATATCTGAACTCTGAAATCAAACCTGCCAACCCACACATAAAACCACTGTTTAAGGACTCAGAACCTTTAAAAATATGCAATAGTTTTGTATCTTACATTTAATATGTAAAATAATAATTTGGGACTTACATAATGAACCTATTTATGATTTATAATGGTCTCATAAAATTTTAATTAATTGATATTATAACTTGACATATCTGCAGTTTATACTGTGTGTACTGCTATACTATGATTCAAGTACCAGTTACTACTACTACATACTATTGTATGTTAAAATAAATACCTTTTATGAAACTTAATAATTTGTTATTGTTGTTGACACTGTCAGGAGGTGTGTGTGTTTCACGTTTTTACATGTCAGAGCCATTCCCTTATGCCATTCCCGTATGTGTATTTGTTTTTTGTGTGTTTGTGTGTGTATCTTCTTTATAATGTGTGGGTATACTCATGTGATGATTTAAATGTGTGTGTTGGCAGAGCAGCGCTGTAAACAGTGCACCGACTGCTCTGAATTCTTAATTAAGTCTATCTCCTTGTCCCCCTCCTCCCTGTCTGTCTACCAGGGTTCTCATGCAGCTGTAACCCCCAGTACACCGGAAGGCGCTGTGAGATGGAGATAGCAGCGTGTGTTCCAAACCCGTGTCAGAACGGTGGTGCATGTAAGGCCATTGGCAACGCGTTCCTCTGCAGCTGCAGGAGAGGATTCAAGGGTCTGACGTGAGTTCCAGTCCAAACACACAAACCTGAACTAAAAGTCCTTAAGCGTCAATTTCCCCACATTCTGAAAAAACTGAGGTGAATGGAATTTAGATTGTGAAATATCACATTTAAGAAATGCAACAGCAATATGTTTTGGAAGAAATAATCTCTTTGAAAACTGCTGACAGTGTGTTCTGTGGATTATCCAGAGTAACAGGGAGACTGAATCTAGAAAAAGATGTTGCGGTTAATTAAAAAAAAATTTAATTCCATCAATCTCCACTGTTTTGGGATGATGCCAACATATCAGATCATTTTGGTCTTTTGTTGACAAAATGTGGACAAATACTAAATAACTAAAACTATTTGCATAACTAGATACCATCAGTGGTGCTCTTTGTGCAATTTTAGTAAACTGGTCCTTTAAAGCCTTAAGCTGTCAGTAGGGTTACCAGAACAGGTTTTATATATGACACAATTAGTTAGACACAAATGTTACACTTTGCTGAACTTTAATTCAATTCAATTTTATTTATATAGCGCCAATTCATATGTCACAGACACGCCAGGCTCCACCACACCTCAGCCACACCGCACTTCCTCACCTGAATACTAATCCCCAGCACCTGTTACCCATCACACACCTGAACGTAATCAGCCACTCTACTCCTCCATAAATTCCAACTCCTCACCTCAGTCAGTGTCCGGTCTCGTTAGTATGAAGGACAGAGCTACTACTCCTGCCTCCCATACTCCACGGACTCACCCACGACGCTTCGTCAAAACTACCGCTACTCTGAACCCCAAACCCCGATCCCGACTCCAGAAATCTCCAGTTCCCCGAGTGTGTCGCTCCAGCTCCGGCTCCTGTGTGTCTCTGGTTTCCCGAGTGTGTCGCTCCAGCTCCGGCTCCAGTGTGTCTCCAGTCTCCTGTGTGTGTCGCTCCAGTTCCCGTTCCCGTGTTCCTCTGTTCAACTCCAGAACTCTTCTGCCATCAGCGAAATAAGGGACGGTATCATTAACCCCTCTCATCCATTCATATTACCTTTGTGTATTAATAAACTCTCTCAGTCTTTTCACCGTTGTCTCCGGTTGTTCTGTCCGTAACAGAAGACCGGACCCCACAACAGGATTGCAGCATGAGTGCCACGGATCCATTTCAGGAGCTGGTGGATATCCACCTCCACCACTTCCGCTTCCGCTCCGGTCACTCCAGCAGTTCCGCCCTGTACCAGTCCCATGGCCAAACCAGCGCCCTTCTCTGGCTCGGCGGAGGACTGCAATGGATTCATTCTGCAATGTTCCCTGGTCCTGGAGATGCAATCTTCCTTCAGTACCCCACTGAATGCTCCAAAGTAGCTTTTGTTATCTCCCAGCTACAGGGAAGAGCGTTAGAGTGGGCCGAGTCCATCTGGTCTCAAAACGGACCCATCACCCAATCCCTGACGAGTTTCCTGGATCACTTCCGCGAGGTGTTCGGAAGACCAGCCGGAGACTCCTCAGCCGGTGAAAAATTATATCAACTCAAGCAAGGTCAGCGGTCGATCCAGGACTACGCCCTAGAATTCCGAACCCTCGCGGCAGCCAGCGGATGGAACGAGCAGTCCCTCATCACCACCTTCCGTCAGGGATTGGAACCCAGGGTAAGATTGCATCTCGCTGCATACAAGGATACCATCGGCCTCGAACGGTTTATACAGTTAGCCATTCGGGTGGCTACTCGTATGCAGACGTGTTTATTGGAACACCAGGACCAGCAACCACTCACACGCAACCCCCGTCAGCCAGAGAGACGCCGCTCTCCAGAACCGGAACCCGAACCCATGCAGTTAGACTCCTACCGACTAACCCCGGCGGAGTGGCAGAGACGGCTGACCCAAGGACTGTGTTTGTACTGTGGAGCCTCTGGACATAATAGGGCCACCTGTCCAGTGAGACCACCACGTCCAATGGTGAGTGCAATACTTCCTAGTCTCCCATGTAGTAAACCCCTGTCTACCGAAATAATCCTGGTGACCCCTAACCTATCCCTTCCAGTACAAGCCCTCATCGACTCCGGGTCAGCTGGCAATTTCATCTCCGGCTCCCTCTGCCACCAACTCCGCATCAAGACTTCCTTCACACCAACCAGGAAATCTATCAACCGCCGAGGCATTCAGAGGGCGACTGGCCCTGTCACCATCCGGGTAGGTCTACTGCATGAGGAACAACAGCACTTAATGGTTCTGGAGGGCACGACTGCGGAGGTAATCTTAGGGCGACCTTGGTTAGAACAACATGACCCCATCATTTCCTGGGCTACAGGTGAAGAGTTGAAATGGGGTAAGTCCTGTTTTTCTGGCTGTTTCCCTCGTCGACCAAGACCATCCTCGTCCGGCCTTCAGAGGCTTCCCGTGTGCACAACATCCATCGAAAGTCCCAGAGAGAAGCAGTCAGTGGAAATCCCGCCTTGTTATGCCGCCTACCAAGATGTATTCTGCCCTAAGAGAGCCTCCCAGTTACCCCCGCATCGGCCATGGGACTGCGCTATAGACCTCATACCGGGTGAACCAGTGCCCCATGGAAGAATCTATCCATTATCCATTCCAGAAAAGAAAGCCATGGGGGAGTACATTGAGGAGGCCCTTGCCCAGGGGTACATCAGACCATCTACTTCTCCAGCAGCCTCCAGCTTCTTTTTCGTGGCCAAGAAGGACGGAGGCTTGCGGCCCTGTGTGGATTACAGAGCACTCAATCGGATTACAATCAAGTTCCGGTATCCACTTCCCCTCGTCCCTGCTGCGCTGGAACAACTTCGCGGTGCCACTGTCTACACCAAGTTGGACCTCCGCAGCGCATACAATCTGATCCGGATACGTGAGGGGGACGAATGGAAAACGGCCTTCGTAACACCCACCGGCCATTGCGAATACCTTGTGATGCCCTACGGTCTGGCCAACGCCCCCTCCGTCTTCCAGGACTTCATTCATGAGGTGCTCCGGGTGTTCCTTCATAAATTTGTAATAGTATACATCGATGACATCCTGATTTACTCCCGGAACATGGAAGACCATCGCCAACACATTGCGGAGGTCCTAGAACGCCTGAGAAGCTATCACCTCTTCCTCAAGGCTGAGAAATGTGAATTCCATCAGTCCTCTGTGCAGTTCCTTGGTTATGTCATCAGTGGCAGTGGCATCCAGATGGACGAGGGGAAAGTGGAGGCCATCCGGAATTGGCCCACTCCAACCACAATAAAGGAACTGCAAAGATTCCTGGGGTTTGCGAATTTCTACCGCCGCTTCATACATAATTACAGCATGATAGTCCATCCCTTGACCAGCCTCCTTCACAATAAGCCCAAGTCTCTGTCCTGGCCACCAGCTGCACAAGAAGCTTTCGACCTCCTCAAAAGAACCTTCACCAGTGCACCGCTCCTAACCCATCCAGAACCCGAGAGACCATTTACAGTTGAGGTGGACGCCTCTACTACTGGGGTAGGAGCGGTGCTGTCACAACTTCAGGGAAACCCAGCCAAACTCCACCCATGTGCTTTCTTCTCCCGGAAGCTCAGCCCGGCAGAGAGAAACTACGACATCGGTGACCGAGAACTGCTGGCAGTGAAGTTGGCGTTAGAGGAATGGAGGCATTGGTTGGAGGGCGCCCAGCACCCCTTCACCGTGTTGAAAGACCATAAGAACCTAGAGTATCTCAAGAGAGCCAAACGTCTCAACCCGCGGCAGGCACGCTGGGCCCTGTTTTTTACCAGATTCCAATTCAACATCTCATATCGTCCCGGTTCCAAGAACCTAAAAGCAGATGCATTATCCCGCCTACACGGTCCTGAAATCACCACGGAGGATCCAGAATCCATTCTACCCCAGCACATGTTCATTAATCCTATTCAATGGTCAGAGAATTCTTTTTCCTTCCTCCACTGCCTCAACCAACACTCCGCCGGGCTGTCCCCCCGGTCTTCAATATGTTCCAAGAACCCGGCGAAACCAACTCATCCACACTTCTCACACCTCACTGGGCACTGGTCACCCAGGGGCCAGTGAAACCCTCTCGCTGCTACGAGAACGCTTCTGGTGGCCAAGTATGGCACGGGATGTGAGAAGGTACGTACAGGGTTGTACAGAATGTGCCATGTCTAAGTCTCCGCGTCATCTTCCCACAGGCAAACTATGTCCCCTTCCGACGCCCAACAGACCCTGGTCACACCTAGGAGTGGACTTCATCACAGATCTCCCTCCATCAGACAACAACACCTGTATCTTTGTGGTCGTGGACCGGTTCTCGAAGTCTTGCCGTCTCATCCCACTCCGGGGACTACCCACGGCCATGGAAACTGCAGAATGTCTCTTTAACCATGTCTTTCGGTACTATGGAATCCCAATTCATCTCCCGGATCTGGAAAGCCTTCTTTTCACTCCTAGGTGTGACCGTCAGCCTCTCCTCTGGTTACCATCCCCAAAGCAACGGCCAGACGGAGGGGAAGATTCAGGACATTGGGCGTTTTTTACGTACCTTCTGCCATGGCCATCAGGACTCTTGGAACCAGTTCCTGGGCTGGGCCGAGTACGCCCAGAACTCGCTACGTCAACCAGCTACTGGACTCACTCCCTTCCAGTGCGTGCTCGGTTACCAGCCCCCTCTCTTCCCATGGTCTGGGGAGCCCTCGGAGGTTCCTACCGTGGACTACTGGTTCCGAGAGAGCGAGAGGGTCTGGGACGCAGCTCATCGTCAACTCAGGAGAGCACTCTGCAGGCGCAGGCTGACGGCTGATCGTAGGAGATCCACCGCTCCTAGGTACCTACCCGGCCAGAAGGTCTGGTCATCCACCCGCGACATCAGGATGCGCCTGCCCTGCAGAAAGCTAAGTCCCAGATTCATTGGTCCCTTTACCATAATTGAACAAATCAATCCTGTCACTTACAAGCTCCAGTTACCGGCACAATACAAGATTCACCCTACTTTCCATGTATCACTGCTCAAACCGTTTTATCCTTCTGTTCCAGTCTCCACAGAGCCTGGCGACACGACAGATCCCCCCTTACCGCTAATCCTAGAGGATGGAACCGCCTACCAGGTCCGTGAGATCTTGGACTCCCGACGCCGTGGTGGCTTCCTGGAATATCTGGTGGATTGGGAGGGGTACGGCCCAGAGGAGAGGTCATGGGTTCCCCGACATGACATCCTCGATCCCTCTCTTCTGACAGAATTCCACTCTAACCATCCAGATCGACCTGCCCCCCGAGGAAGAGGACTGGCCGCCACAACGTCGGGGTCCCCGGTCCTCAGGAGCGGACCGTGAGGGGGGGGTACTGTCACAGACACGTCAGGCTCAGCCACACCGCACTTCTTCACCTGAATACTAATCCCCAGCACCTGTTACCCATCACACACCTGAACGTAATCAGCCACTCTACTCCTCCATAAATTCCAACTCCTCACCTCAGTCAGTGTCCGGTCTCGTTAGTATGAAGGACAGAGCTACTACTCCTGCCTCCCATACTCCACGGACTCACCCACGACGCTTCGTCAAAACTACCGCTACTCTGAACCCCAAACCCCGATCCCGACTCCAGAAATCTCCAGTTCCCCGAGTGTGTCGCTCCAGCTCCGGCTCCTGTGTGTCTCTGGTTTCCCGAGTGTGTCGCTCCAGCTCCGGCTCCAGTGTGTCTCCAGTCTCCTGTGTGTGTCGCTCCAGTTCCCGTTCCCGTGTTCCTCTGTTCAACTCCAGAACTCTTCTGCCATCAGCGAAATAAGGGACGGTATCATTAACCCCTCATATTACCTTTGTGTATTAATAAACTCTCTCAGTCTTTTCACCGTTGTCTCCGGTTGTTCTGTCCGTAACATCATAACAGACGTTACAGGGACCCAACTTCAAAGCTGTGCCCCAGTTCCAGACAACAAACTGATTCTAAGCAGGTTTTGAGTCTGTAGTCTGTTCACACTGGAAAAGTGACCATTAAGTATACTCAAAGATGTCATTATGCAGACTGAAATAGGCTTTGTTTTTGCTGTTGATGTCGATTTCATTCCACAATGCATGCAATGCAATGAAGAGGAGCACAATTGTTCTTTTAGTTAAGTTAACTTGATGGTTTCATTTCATAGTTGTATTTTCACTGGTCCCTGTGGCACAAAATGGTAAAGAATTGATTTTGAATATACTAACTGTAAAGTACAGTTTACCATGAACATTAATATATAATGTATATGGTGTACAATCAATATATATTATGGGGTTGGTGGTTAGTTCAGTTCAATTTTATTTATATAGCACCAATTCATGACAGAAATGATCTCATTGCACTTTTCCTATAGAGCAGGTCTAGACTGAACTCTTAATAATATTATTTACAGAGAGTTGCACATTAAAATTCTAAATAGTGTTACCCATTTAAAATATGACTAAACAAGACATTGTACCTGTTGAACCCTTAAACATTCCCTCAAGTAGGTTTAAAGTTAGAAAATGTTTTTTTTTCTTATGATATATATTTTCTGTATTCTACCTTATGTAGCACATTGTTTATACTGATGAACATATTCAAACCCAAGACTTATGCATCATTACACATTTCCCCAAAATTCAACCTGGTATCTCTTTGGAAACATTGGGATCTCAACTTAAATGAAAGTTTTGGTGTCCTGAATATTGCTTGGCTGCGTGTGTGTGTGTGTGTGTGTGTGTGTGTGTGTGTGTGTGTAATGACATATCTGGCAGGGCTGATAGGGTTACTTGCTTTCTAACAATCCGCATCAAATCCAGGCTGTTGCCTTAACAGCACAAAATATGGTTCCAATCTAACAAATCGGAATTGGCCTTCAGTTATTAAAAAATTCTACAGTCTGCTGTTAATACAAGTTTTAATCCAGTTTCAATTGACAATTCTAGAGCTAAGTATTTTTAGAGAATTTTAGTTTAGAAAAGTTTTTTTTCAGTCAACATCTAATAGCCGAAACATTTTCAAAGAGAAGAACAATTTAAAAAAAGTATTTTATTGATTGCACTTGCTGTTCATGGCCACAAAGGAGGCAGTACTAAATTATAGTTCAGCATATTGTCCTCTGCTTCCCAGCTTCCTCATACACAGCACTTGATCCTGTTTGTCACATTTCCCAGATGCCATTAGAAGGGATCTTGCTGTTAATGTAAATGCAGTGTGGCAGCTGACAGGATAGAAGTTTCAGTGATGAATTTAATCATTCTCACACACACACACACACACACACACATAGTGTATACACACCACAATCATACACAAGCTGATTAATTTATTTAATCAAAGCCTGATTCTTTATGAATTCAGATCTGAAGAAGTTTTACAAGTTAAACATTATCCTTTTTTTCTTTTATCTGGATTACTCTAGGGAATGAACCAGCGGGAGGCAACTCAGATGTGAAAACTTCCCACACCACAAACTGCATCATGTAAATGGACTGTACTTGTATAGTCCATTTACATGTCTCTGGTCCTCGACATACTGTGCACCCTTAAAATGTACTCACTTTTTGTAGCGCTTCACTGCAGCAGTCTGCATCACTAAGACAACCATACCAATAATATGGTGCTCAGTTTGACGATCTGTTGACCATTCAGCAAAATCCTTACTTTGTTCAACTTCCAATTCAATTATTACACCTTTGTGTTGTTGGTGGACTCTGACGCTCTGACCTCCGTGATCAGAGGTCTCTGGGGGAAGATTTTGCTGTTGGTCTCTGATTGACCCCCCAGTGAGACCAGATTTTGTTTTAGGTCTCTGTGCAGGCATAATGATACTAAACCTGACAACTTCACTGTGACAACAAGACTGCCCACAGTCACTGTGCCCAGCTGTTGTTCCAGCACATAACTCCCTCTTAAACAACAGATTGCCATTTTTACATTTCTGTTTGTGTACGGATTAAACGAATGAGATACAACATGATCACTAATGAGATTTAAATGTGTTGGTATGTGTATTTTGGAACTGGAGCCAGGCAAGCTCTTTCTCTCTGCTTATAGTCTTTATGCTTAGCTAGGCTAACCATGTCCTGACTCCAGCTTTCTACTTCCATAGACAATTGATTGACAATCATCATCTTTTGTGCCTCCCTCAAAACTTTATTAAGGGATGTGCTTCACCTGTGCACATAAATTAAAATTTGCAGGTCTAAAAACTAGATTTTGGCACAGGGCCCATTTAAGATATGGCCACAAAATTAGCTAGTAATCCAAGACCTGCTGTAGTTGATTGTACTTCACTAGCACAAAGTTGCCCCAGCCCTTTCATTGAAGCTCATTGCTTCATTGTTTTTATGGTGGCACCTTTCCATCAAATCGAAACATCTTCTTCATCAAGTTTTGTGGCATTGTGGAATTTTTAATGATTGACCCACCAATGTGTAAGTGAGGTTAAAGAGGTTAAGAACTTAAAAAACTGGGTTGATGAGCAAGAACTGTCCTTTCCAAAACCAACAACAAAACACTAGACCACCGTTATTATAATTATTTCCTCTCAAGCCTCCACCAGTGAACTTACTCGCTCTTAATGGCACTGCAAGCTATGTTGATATGCCACACACAGCAGCTTAATCATACTAAAGACAAATCTGTTTGAAGAATCTGCCTCTTTCCTCAGTGCATGTCATCGCTCTCCGGCTTTTGGAAACAGATAATTCAGCAGTCCAAAGTTATTCATACACTGTCATCTCACACCAGTCTCTTCCCCTCTTTCCTCCATCCTTCCATCCTGCAGCTGTGAGGAAGATGTGAACGAATGCGACCGCAGCAATCCAGAGGGTGAGTGTGAGAACGGTGGCGTCTGCGTCAACACTCATGGTTCCTTCTACTGTAACTGCACAGTGGGCTTTGTGGGCCAGCGTTGTGGCCTGCGGCCTGTTGTTGTCCCTGACATGCAGGCAGGTCATGCTGTGGTCGGTAAAGAGGAGCTAATCGGCATCGCCGTGGTGCTTTTTGTCATCATCACTCTCATCATCCTCTTCATCGCTTTCCGCAAGAAGGTTTTCCAGAAGAACTACTCGCGGAACAACCTGTCTCTGGTCCAGGACCCAGCCACTGCAGCACTCCTCAACAAGGCCAACGGTCTTCAGTTTAAGACCCTACACTGCACACCTGGAGACCCTCTCAACCTGTACTCAGAGCCAGGGCTGGGGCCCACCGTGTCGGGAGGGGGTGGGATGATGGGACCTCCACAGGTCCCTGTGAGGCCCATGGCATACACACCCTGTTTCCAAGGAGAGCCGCGGTCCACGCTGGAGAAGATAGTGGATGGGCGTGGTGTGGAGCATACAGAGATGAGCACCTTTCACCCGGAGTCACCAAGGATCCTGTCAGGAACCACCAGGAGGGGGGTGGTGGTTTGCAGCGTGGCCCCCAACCTGCCACCAGTGTCGCCCTGTCGCTCAGACTGTGACTCCATACGCAAGAGCCCATGGGACAGTGATGAGGGTGAGTGTGTGTTCTTTTACTACCTGCTACAGTGAGAACTTACAGTTAGCATAAGTTAGGTTAATGAACTAATATTATGTAGAGATTGAGTGTGTTTATGTGAGTACCATAGAGGTTTGTCTTTGTATTGTGTACTGCTCTTCATTTAGTCCGATAATAATAGATTGACCAGCCTGTCCTCAACATGTCCAGTCAAACATGTCTGTCGTTTGCATGCTTCAAATGTAGTTCTTCTCTTAACTCACCTGTTTCAATAGTAGGAATGCACATCACATGACAGTATAGAAATAGCCATGCTCATGCTTGTAACGTATTGTATTAAGCTAAAGGAGCTTATTTGTGAGTACAATATTCACTGTAGGCTGATATGCCCCTATATATATTTTTTTTTAAATGATGTCCACAAATCGGTTTGATTGAGTGGACCTCTGAGTGAGAAATCTCATACTTAACTGCTGCATAGAGTAACAAGCTGCTCATTTTCACCTGTTGTTTAGAAAAAAGAGGCCTTTCGAGACTAAACAATCATCTAATTATCTGATGTAATTAAACAGATTTAACTAATCCACTCAATCTACTTACATGCACATTAATATCTAAATGCTTTGGAATACTTACCCATTGCATTACACTGTGTAAGCCAGATCATTAACAACATCCATCATACTGTTCACAAATCCTCTTCATCTGCAAAGTCAGATGTGTATGTCAACCGCTGGGATAATCAGGCCTTGCATCCTTAAATTCAGCTTCCATTGATATATACTGCATATTCTGTTATTTGATGTTTGTAGTGATTGGGGCATGTCGACACAAATACAGTTATGTCAAATTTGACCTTAGCTGATATAGCTACTATGTAGAATAGTGAAAATGAGCAAACACATTTTTTCTACTGAATTCGTTTTTTGGGGTTCAGTTACTACTTCCAGGAAATAGCCACAGTCTTACGGACATAAGCTGTCCCTTCTCCAGCCTACTCAGCTTTTCTATATTACAAAAATAAGCTGCTGAGATGGTTCAGTAGTACTGCAAATGCATATGCTTGACTCAACTTGCATGTTGGTGATACCAGCTCCCGTACATACACGCTGAACTTTGCTTTTTTACTTTAATAGTCTCCAGATAATTTGTTATTTATGCTACCCTCATGCTACAATATACATAAGTGTACGTAAACCTATTACCATACCCTTTAGTTCTAAAGGGTGCACAACACCAAAGATTAGAAAACCTGACTAACTTTGATATTTTTATAGGTCAGAATGGATTCTGCTCATATGTACTGAAGTGACATAACTTCCCAGCACTAGTATAGAATACCGAGAATTCATAAATACCTGGGGTGTAATGGGTACACAAAATTAAAGGTTTGGTATGTACCTTGGGTTTCAGGTCACACAGTTCAGTATGTTTTCAGTACAGCAGGGAAAACAAAAAAATCAAGTCATTTATTTTGAAAAATGTAAATATTTAACAGTAGCTCATTGGTCTTAATTCTTACTTAACAGATAAGGGACTCACTTACTGGCATATTGTCAATAAGAAAAAATACATAAACAAAAATAAACAACACAAATGTCAGTAATGCTCCATCATAAGAATCTGACCTGTTAATAATTCCTGAACAACTGCAGCTTGCACTCGTTTATACAGGGCAGGCACAAGGGACTGGCACAAGGGACTGACTAAAATACACACATGAAGGCACATTGTAGCAGGGCTCAAGCACTTTTACTATGTGCTATGGTATTTGAACAAAGTCGGCTGTTTGACACAAATCAATGCCCATTTTCGCTGTAACTTACCGGGAATGCTTAATGCTCCCATTTAGTGGATCATGGGAGGATCCTCCAGTTCTGGTCTCTAATTTGTCTTTGCCATACGGATGGCAGTGACACTACATGAGCTTGACTTACCTGGCTAACCGGGCTAAGCCGACTAGCATGCTACAGCTGATTGACAACAACTGGTACACTGCCAAAACTTTCTGGGTATAACTCGCACACTAGAATTTCTGTTTAACGTGTGCGAGTAGTAGACATTAATAGATTATTTTGACAGTAATTGCTTGGGTCACAGGGCGCACCGAACTGAGCAAGTCACATACCGAACGGTTCGGGACGAATACGTGTACCATTACACCCCTAAAAAATAGCCATAGTTTCAGCTCCTTAAAAGGCAGTTTTTCTACATTTGTGTCTGTTTTGGAATCTGGCCCGTCTTACTCCCTGAACTCTCCCTGCAGGTAAGATGGTTGACATGGCAGAAGAAGTAACATGTTTCTCAGGGAGCAACAAAGGCAGTAACTCAGAGGTCCAGTCACTGAGCTCGTTCCAGTCTGACTCCTGTGATGACAATGGTAAGACACACCTTGCAGCAAGAGTGGTTCAGGATTCTCAGAATACCCTAGTGTTTCAGTTCTTTTAAACTTGTTTTAAAATGCTTTGTTTGTTTATTAGTTGGTTACACTGTGTGTTTTGTCTTCAGTCTTCTGTTTGAAAATTTTGCTCATCAATATCCATGCAAAACCTGTGCTATCCTTCAGACGTGGTTGTCATACATTTGTGAGAAAATGTTGGTGAATTACTTGGACTAACTTAGATTGCTGCATTATTTGCTTCTAAAATGCTGCATTCGTTAATCCCTGTCATAAAATACGTAGACAAGATCTGAATAAACAAAGTGAGACTCAAATAATTGTATTTTTTCATGTTTTCATTGAAGAAATTGCTTGAGCAGTTCCAGTCTAGCCAGAAAACATATACATCTCTAGAACTCCAGACCAGCTCCCTCCCAGCTGATCAGCTGTGGACAATTTCAGACCATTGCAGCAAAACACACGTTGGGTATTCTGAATCAGAATATTGCCTGTATATTGAAATACACTTCCTTGCAGTGCTCTAAACACTTGTCCTGCGTAATTAATTGCGGTGTTTGCCGTGTAACAAGCCAGGTGTTGCATTTCGTTCCCCTGGAACTTGGATTTAGGTGGTAACCTGAAGGGCTGAAATTTAGGTTCAGGAATTCACCCCCAAAGTGGGGGAAGTACAGTGGAAACAAAAGCAGAACATGTGACAATGGCTACATCTAAAGTTTTTTAAGTTCCTGTAGTGGAAAAGGCCTATAAGAGTGAGTATACAAAGAGAGGAGTGTGCTGCAGCTCAGAGAGTTCAGGGGATTGCTGCAGCTCAGCAGGGACAGGAGGCTGCTGCAGCTCAGAAACTTCAGGAGGCTGCAGCCCAACTTGGAGCAAGGGATGGCTGCGGCCCAACTGGAGCAAGGGATGGTTGTGGCACAACCAGAGCAGGACGTGGCTGCTGCAATCCAGCAGAGGCAGGAGTGTGCTGCAGCCCATAGAGTTCAGGGAGCTGCCGCAACACAGGGAGTACAGGGAGCAGCTGCCGCACAGGGAGTTCCAGGAACAGATGCCGCAGAGAGGGTTCCGGAAGCTGCTGCAGCACAGGGAGTTCAGGGGCTGTTGCGGCCCAACAGGGAATTCAGGAGGCTGTTGCGGCCCAGCAGGAACTGGAAAACCACCGCAGCACAGGAACTGGTGTCAGCCAGGCTGCCAACTTAATCTTTACCTTCAGCTAAACCAATCTGGCAGCAACAAATATTAGATTTTGACTGTGAGACCAAAGTTTATGTTCTAACAATAATTAAATCTTAAGTTTAAAACACTATGTAGACGTTAGTGCGTCCGGTAAATTACCAGAGGTCTGCCGAGACAAGACTGTTTGTTCTCCCTGGGATGACCATGGACGCTGACAGACCAGTTATAGCTCCTGAGAAGACCTGCCAGTCTTGCCCAGCTAGCAGGTCCTCATATCTCTGAAAATGTTGGAGCGAATATTCAAGTATGCATTATTTTGATAAATCGACTACATATTCAAAATCTGAATGGTCGATTTCTTGCCTAAAGAAGTTTCAAAACTAAATTTGGTGACAAAATAACATTCGTAGAACAGAACCTATGTAAGTTTGCTGCCCTCCGCCATCATCACTGACTGATGCAAAATGCATGCTGGGATTACTTGTCTACCCCACATTCACACGTCAGCCCCATTTGGACAATACTGCTAAATGTAGACTTGGAATTGGGACAGTATTTCAGTCGTGATGAAGAGAAGAACACAAGTGTAGACATGAACACAGTTTAAAAAAGACCAATATTACCTTGAAAGTAATGACTTGATTTACGTAAACTTTACTGTGGATATTCATTGTTTCCAGAGGATGAGCAGATTGTCTCCTCTAGCAGCACCAAGCCAAATGTTTAATTTGCACACATGATAAATTACTCTATGCCGATCTGATCAGCAAAATTCATTGCAATCTGTCTGTTAAACTCCTGATTATATAGATCTCATGGTCAACCCTCAGGTCATATTGAATTTGTTTAGGGCAACGAGGACCGAGGTGTTTCGTAAACCCGTCTCTCTCAAAGCGTTTCCCGTCTGTTCCTACACTGTCAACTACCAAGTGAACAATCGAAACAAATCATAAACAATATTTTAGCACCACTACTGGTAAGGCTCTAAGATTAGCAAAATCAACAATATGTTGTCAGTTCTGTCCAACCTTTATATATTGTGAGATGAAATGAACATTACAGCCTCTAGATTTTTCAGACAGTTAGTTTTGTATGTTTGCATTATCCATTTGCTATTATTGTTGCAAAATAATGCAGGAAGGTTTCACAAACTTTTTCTCACAACTGTACATTATAAGGATTTCACAACAGTGTCATTGTAAGTATTCTCAAAGAGGCTATGGGATTTTGACTGTTTCGCAGCGTGGTGTTGGTAGTTGTGGCCTTTGTGCTGGAGCCATGTATTTGATTTTGTATTTGATTTTTTATATTGTATTGTCCTGTTCTGTCCTCCTCACTAGATTTTATTTGCAATCCATGAAATTCAAGTGTCT
Source organism: Siniperca chuatsi (assembly GCF_020085105.1). Lineage (NCBI taxonomy): Eukaryota > Metazoa > Chordata > Actinopteri > Centrarchiformes > Sinipercidae > Siniperca > Siniperca chuatsi. Next base: position 1,026,741 of record NC_058048.1, read on the forward strand.
ACACTAAAATGACAGAAAGCAGTAGAAATGGTGTTGGTGGCTTTCTTTGCATTTATGAAGTTAATTTTCTTAGTTTGGCAGTGTTTTCTTTGCTTTTATTTTTTGAACCTAAACTATATGTCTCCATATATGTGAACAATATTGTATGCAGTTTGCCCCCAAACATCAAAATCAGCAAGAAGTCTTGACTGTGCCAGACAAGACTGGCAGTAGTCGGCAGCCATACGCAATGCCACAGTTGTGAGAGGACATCCCTTACTAACACCATAATGAGCATTTTTCACTTTGAATGACTGTATTTCAAAACTTATCTCCTCCTTTTTTCCCTCTACAAGCCTCCATAGTGACCGTCATTCGACTGGTCAATGATGCAGTCGACACAATCGAAAGTGAAGGTACCATGTCTCATCCCCTTTGTGTCTCTTCTCACTCTTCCGCTCTTGTCTTATCTCAGTCTTGTCATTGCAGTATCTCTTCTGAAAAAGGTGTCTTCAGTAATATACCCACGCTGAGTACACTCACTGTGTGTTACATACTGTATCTTTCAGTAAGTGAACCCTCCTGGGCACTGTACATAGATTAGCTTACAACATGTCAAGACTTATGTTTACAGATTATTTATTTTCTTCTTTTTCACGCATTCTCACAGTCAGTCATTAGTTAGTCCAACCTATTTCGAGGTTAGCCTTTTTTCCGGTTCTCAGTATATTTTGCCATAGAGCAGTGTTGGCTAACCACATTCCACTGATAACCAGCAATCTCCAGGTTTTGATTCCAACTGATCACCTCAGTAGGGGATTTCACTTTACCTCTCCTTGAAGGAGTAGAGTAAAAGGGAGCAACTCTCCATTTTACTCTACTCTACTCTACTTCAAGGAGAGGTAATCAGCGAGTGAGTCTGCTTGGAATGAAAACCTGCAGACTGTTGGCTCTTGATGGCACATGGTTAACCACCCGTGACAAAAGTGGTTTCTATCATTGTTATTTGTGAAAAGCTTAAACATGAAAGTGGGCCTCCTTGTCATTTTTCTGTCCATATTCTTTGTTAAATCGGCATTTACGGTACTAGAACCGTAGAAAAGGTTTCAGTTGTAAAAGGTTTCAGTTGTAAAATGGAACTGAACCAGTTCCCGGTCCATTTTTCACAATTTCACAATCGTCTTGATTCCGACTACGCTGTCTCACTGTACTAGAAAGTAAAATTTAGTAAAAAAAACGCCTCATCATTTTAACCATATGATGGAAAATGTCCTCCTACCATAAACAACAAACGTAGGTTGTTTGTCAGTGTGGGATGCAAACCAAGGTCTCTGTTGTCAAAGTCAGAGACTTTGTACAGCCAACCATTCAGCCCAACCTCTTTCCTAATGAGATGCTTAGAAAGAATGCAAAGCAAATGTTAGACACGGCACAAATGCATGCAAAGTCAATGGAAAGATGCAAGTTGACATGAACAGATGAAAATTAGTTCTAAGTGGGGCAAAACTGATACAAAGATACAAGTTGAAAATGTTTCAACTTGAGCAAAAATTTCACACTTATACACCAATACTTTATGAGTATTATCCTCATAAACATACAGTAATGAGAGAGAAACTAGAGATAATCCAGAGGAAAATAATAAAAAAGAACTGGAGTTCCTGGTGGTGGCTGTGACACACACACACACACACAGGCACTCTCTCCACATACACATGACTGATGCGGTCATATTTCTTGTGAGGACAGTCTTTTCAACAACTACAGCTTCCAGAGTTGTAGTTGTTGAATGGTATCAAAACAGTCATTGTTCTACCTTGAGTAAACAGTCATTGTTCTACCTTGGGTGCTTGTTCACACTTTTACCTCTGAGTTCCAAAACATCAAATGAGAACCGGGAGGAAATTTTGGGAGGGCAGGGTGAGCTATAACAAAATCTGGGGGTCACATTAGCAGCCCTGTTAATCAGGACTGCAATTTTTAGAAACCCTGACTTAAATATCAAGAATTTTACATGGTAACACTTAAGATACTCACATTCATTCCCACAGCACCTCCAACCTAAATATTTTTCTATCCTGTAAGACTACATTTACAACAGTAGACACACTCATGACCAATGCCTCTTTGTTATGTTGTTCTTCCATCTGACAGTGTCAGTTATGGACCGAGGTCAAATCTACAACAGAGGTGACTACCAACCCGACCCCCACCCCCACCCACCCACTTATTCATCTATCCATCTATCTATCTGCAGCAAGTAGACAAAATAATAATCACCCAATGAAAATAACTTTTTTTATTGCGCCGTAACAAAATCTATATTGTTAATACTGCTAAAAAGGTGGGTCATATTATACTTATCAACCTCTAAATCCACTTTGGTACTTAAACTTATTTTAGCTTTTATACCTATATCCACTTTGTACTTAACTAATCTTACCTGTATTATAGCGTATTATAATTTGATTTGCTTAGTACTTCTATTCCTTCTATTCTCAAGTGTGCATTGATTGATAGTGAGCAGCTGTAACGAAAGAGTTTCCCCTCGGGGATCAATAAAGTATTTCTGATTCTGACTCTGATATGTCAATTAGCATAATTTTTAACTCCTATATACCATGGAAGCGTATAGGGGACAATATTAGAATGATAATGTAAACCTAGAAATGAAAATGTAATTCCACAATAGTATTATAATTTTCCATGTTATTTGAGTAAAAATTTAAATGAAAATGCAATAATAAAATTTTTATTTCCACATACTTGTATGGCATTCTGTGACCATATTAAAATGAAAATGGAAAAGCAGTTTGACATTTAATCTTCAAAGTCGTACCCCACTGTACAGTGGACAATATTCAAATGTTAATTCAAATTTCAAAATGAAATATCAACAATGTAACCTGATTTTTATGCAAGCAATATTTAAGTCAAAATGAAAATTAATTTGAAAATGAAAGTGAAAACCGCCTTTGACATTTAATCTTCAAAGTCGTAACTTCATTTTTAAAGACTTAACCTACTGTACAGAGGACAATATTCAAATGCAATAAGTGAAAAAGCACCCCCAGTCTATTGCATTACAAGCCACCACACACTTTTGTTGTCAAATTGAAAAAGAAAATGAAAATGACATTTGACATTTCATTTTCAAAGACCTAACCTTCTGTGCAGTGGAAAATATTAAAATGTTAATTAAAATTTGAAAATTAAAATGCAGTTTAAACAACGAAGCCTAATTTTCACTTTGTGGAAGCATTATTTAAGTCACAATTAAAATTTTCTAACAATTTAAACTGTACAAAAACACAACTTTATAACTTTATTCACTGATTTTGGTGAAACTAGCGATATGAGGCACTGGATTTGATTAATTAACTGTTCATCAGACCACAAATGAGACAGGAATTAGCACAAGATAGTCAATGATTGTGAAAAGTGTTTGTATGAGGACTGTGAGTAAATTAATTTAAGATTTCAGATTTTGTTTCTGTGCCAAATGTATTATAAATCCTAGTGGGTTTATGAATTATCAATTATGTTGACATGACATTTGATTTATCTTTAAAAATCATTTGAAATGTTACTTGAATTTTTTTTTAAAAGAAGAAAAACAATAGACGCTGACCGGGGGACTGGGCCTCACTCATTACCAAGGACACGGGAAGTAGGGGTGCTGAGGGGGCTGCAGCACCCCCTAAAACCAGGCATTATAAGAACCATCGATTGATAAAAAAGTGGGATGCAGACAGAGAGAGAGGGAGCGAGAGAGAGAGAGCTCATATGGACGATCAAGAGTGAGGGAGCATGCGAATATGGACAGAAGTGTCGACAGGATATAAAAGCTTTCTTTGATCATGAAGTCTAACGTTACTCTCAGTGGTTCATCAGTGAAGTGTATGAACTACACTGCAGACTGGAGTCTCTGTTAACAGTAAACAGACAGATAGATCTGCGTTATATATGCTCGTCTCCTCTATGATACGTCTGTATCCTCACTGCACTGCATTATTATAAATTATGATGAACTGGTCGTGGGTCACATTTCTCGCCACATCCAGGTGCTGCATTAGTTCTGTGTTGTCGACTGTGTAGTTGCTGTAGCTGTTTGAATATACAGTATGTTGGTGTTCAAGTTTGCTGTCTGCTGTAGTGTAAAACGTTCTGATATTGTTGTAAATTGTTGTTAATAATTATTAGATATAACCTGGGCATTCAAATTAATGCAAAAAACACAAATATTGCACACAACTTAGTGTGTGCACGTCAATATATAGACTGACCTCTCAGCACCCCAAACTTTGACTTCCAGCGTCCCTGCTGATTACTGTACAAAAACACAACTTTATAACTTGTACAAAAACAAAACTTTATTCACTGATTTTGGTGAAACTGGATCATATTTTATGGAGAAAATATTTTCTGGTTTGCCCTCTGATGTCCTCCGGCTGCTCTGCCTCAACTCTCTGTGATTTACAGATTTTCCTGATGGACAGCTTTGCTTGTTGCTAAAGTACAACTAACTGCTGCTTAGCTAGTTAGCTCAGTTAGCCATTAGCTGACTTTGCCTGGACTAGGAGCACTGGGGGAATGTTGGTGTTGTTTACACCGCTAGCACAGGAACTTTGGACCGCCAGGAGGAGGAGGTTTTCAGGCCCAACAGGGAATACATAGAGGTGGTTTACAGTGGCTCTGACTCCGGGGATGACGAAGACACAGCAGGGACAGGAGAAACAGAAGAGGAGCGAGAGGAAGGTCGGGCATCAGTCAGCGACCACCTCCGGAGGCCTGAGTAGGGGCTACGGCGGGATCAGCCCCGGGGTGCCAGGAGCCAGACTAGCAATAAAACCACCTCAGTAATGTTACTGTATTCCCTGTCGTCAAACTGGCGTCTGTCGTTCTCGGAGGCTGTGTTCGGTCCGGGTCCTGGCTCCAGTTCTGGTGCCCATTCCAGCTCTGGTCCAAAGCTCCTGTGCTAGCTGTGTAAACAATGTCAACTCCCCCAGGTGCTCTGAGCTCCCAGTCCAGGCAGAGTCCTCCCAGATCAGTAGGTAAAACTTGTAAATGTTAATGAACAAAGTCACTGAACGAGGAAGTGATGTCATAACTGAAGCACCGCCTTGATGAGAGGACTGACAGATTTCATTTTTATTTTCATGTTGACACCAAAAGAGCATGGTGACATATAAATGTAAATACATTAGACTCGGGGCACTGTTTCGCTTATTGCATTTGAATATTGTCCACTGTACAGCAGGTTAAGTCTTTGAAAATTAAATGTTCAATGCCGTTTTCATTTTAATTTTAAATATGCTAGAAAATTGTATTTTAATTGTGACTTAAATAATGCTTGCACAAATCAAAGATTAGGCTGCATTGTTTATATTGTATTTTAATTTTCAAATTTGAATTAACATTTGAATATTTTCCACTGTCAGCAGCTTAAGTCTTTGAAAATGAAATGAAACATTTTGATACGATATTAGAAAGACAAATAAATCTGATTGACAAGAGCTGTGACACTGTTTACAAAAAAGTTTGTCAACTTTTGAAGTTTCCATTTTAATATGGTCATAGAACGCCCATACGAGTATGTGAATATGAAAAGGAAAATTGGATTATTGGATTTTCATTTTTACTCAAATAACATACATATGTGGAAAACTATAATGATATTGTGGAATTACATTTTTATTTCCAAGTTTACATTATCATTTTAATATAGTCCCCTATATGCTTCCATAATGCACTGTAAATGTTTGTCATATTCTTGTTGTTGAAACAGTTTGTGTCTGTGTTGGTGTTAAACAGACTGTGTTATGAATATGAAACTGATGTCCTTTATATATTAAATAATGTAGCAGCTTCTTTGCCTGCTGTCACCAGGGACTAATGATGAAGATGCTGGTAGGTCAGTCTATCCAACTGTTTGGTCCAGAAAAAGATATCTCAACCAAATTTCCATTGAATTTGATATTGACCTGCTGACCTTTCCTGTAGTGCCAGCATCAGGCCAAAACTTCCATTTTACTAACACCTTTGTCCCTGACAAAATAGCTGGAAAACTAATAAGCAGAATTACATGTAATTTGTTGTGGATATTCATGGTCCCCAAAGGACAAATGTGTCCTGTAGACAAAAATGGACAAAATGTCAGTGTCAAATCGTCTTTTTGGTTTTCCTTTAGAATTTGTGTCTTGTTTGGCCATTACTCCAACAGTTTGAGCTCAGATGATTGAAACTCTCTGGAGCTCATTTAGTTTTCTTGCATTTCTTTGAACCATAGACTGTATTCAGATACTTTAAGTGCTGATTTCCAAACATGTTTTATAGCTGACAAATGCTGCTAATTATCATTCAACCTTATGTGACCCACCTTTGAAGCAAATTCATTCAGATTAGTTCTGAGTCCCAGTGAAAGTTAAGTCAGGGTTAGGGTTAGTCAGGAAGACTCCCCCTACTGGAATGGATGGAATATGGAACATATATCATATATGTCATTTCCAATGGACATTAGACCTAACGGCCTGGTCACACCAGCATTTAAAACGACATTTTGGAATATCAATTCAATCACCACAATCTGCGGACCCTCTCACAGGGGTGAAATAAATCAGTGGAAAGTTAAAATTTGGTGAACTTGGACATGCAAATTCTTGCTGTTGACCAATAGCAAACCATCTTGACAGTGCTGATATTTTCCAGCTAGTGACCTAGCTTGCTAGCAGTTAGCTTGGCAGCTACATTAGTTCACCAACTAGCCCTGGGAGTAGTCATTTAGTCACCAAGCTTCCAGCACTATTGGAAGCCAATTGCTGGTGTGACCAGGCATTTATGTTAAAGGTACCCTGTGGAGGTTTTGTGAGTGGGTCCCCATTTTGTTTGTTTTTGTGCATGTACATGAGGATGCACACAAAGGTACGTGCAGGTGATGCAATACACATTCTTGCCAATGGTTTTACAGTATTCCGCTGGTCTACAGGTGTAGGTAATGCATTAAGAAATGTAGTAATGCATCAGCAAAACAAAGGGAAGACGAAGACTTGTAGCTGTTCTGGGCTGTACCATCCAGCCCAGATGGTACACAGAAGTAAACAATGCAGGTTTCAATCTTTTCAGAAATGGCTTTGCAAATATTTTATGAGGAAGGAAAATCATGCAACACATTTCTTAGACCTCAATGATTCACACAATGTGTTTTGGTGACTAACACTAAATGTACACATAACCTTTGTTTGTTTACAAGAAAACTCCACAGGGCAACTTTACGCCTAAAGCAACCGCTCCTCTCATCCTTCTGCAGGGAAGCCAATCTCTAATTAATATCTACACCTACAGTGCGCTACTCCGAACTCAACATCCAACCTTCACCTTGCCCCACCAACCATCCGTCAGGCCCAAAGTCAGGCATCGACCCCAGATAGAGTCTGCGTGAAAATCTAATCTTAAAGCAACACATTTCATCTCTAAGCTAGTCTATCCTGACTGAAGTTATTTTGTCTACCCCCTGTAGCTTTCTACCTCTGTGTATATCCAGCTGTACATTCATACTTCCATACTTTGTCATTGGTAAACTCCTCTGCGCATACCCTTCCCTAGTCGGAGCTTTGTGTGTGTATGTGTGATTTGATTTGATTTCCCACCCCTCCCACAGCTTGTTTGCCCTGGGTTGCTAGGTCAGCACAGCCAAATGAGTGGCTGTCACTCTACAACCCCCACCCCCCAACAACTTTTTGCCTGCTGCTCTCAACTTCATGCATCCCACCATATCACTTTGGATTTATATCTCCAGTCCCGATGGTACATGGTACCAGTTGTTGTGTAATGAAGTTTTCATCCCATGTTGTCTTCCCATGGTTTGTGTTCTGCTTTGATGCATGGATGTGTTTTTGTTTGATTTGTCATTACTTTTGTTTTAACTTCACTCACCATTTGCTCTTAAATTAAATTTACCTTCAGTTAAATTAATCTGGAGAGTTTTGGGTAGATTGCCCTTCTAGTCAGCCAAGCCTCTGTGATGAGAATCATCATTCATGCTATGTCAGTAGATTGTTGGCTCCAGAACTCAATGCATATCCTAACTGGGTCCCATTTCAGATGCCCTCTCCTTCACAGTTAGCATTTCAAGACAGAATATGTTTTAATGGGTCAACAAGTGTCTCCCATTACAAAGGCTCTTCCAAATGTGGTCAAGAAAGAAGATTGAATTTGGAGGACACAACCAATGTATTGTAATGTAAGACAGTATGAGCCCAAAATTCAGTCTATATCAACTTACAAAATCAGAAAAACATGTGACACACTATTTACCATTTTTCTGCATTTGGTGGTCATCTATCACCAGTAAGTAGACCAATTAGATGTAAATAATGGAAGCCAGGCATATACCATTGGCTGTTGTTAGTAGTCTGGACATGTTCATCACTAACTGACCAAAGGCTGTTGGAATCTCTTATACATGTTATGATAGTAGTTATATGGGTAATTTGAGTGCAGCTTCCTGGTGGTAAATTCAGACACCACATCATTAGTTTGGTGAAGTTGATCAGGCAACTAAAACTATGTGGATAAAGTTAGGGTAAGATTGTGATCATGGTGAAAAGAAACCAACACTGACTGTTAGTACCAGAAGGGATGTGAACTGTAGTCACCTGTGTCACAGGGAGATGCCCAGCCATCCAACACAAACTCCTAGTGCTGAGGATTTGCACCACTATATCAATATAACACTACTTCTGCTTTTGCTTCTGATAGTGAACAGTCATTATCTGCAAGACCACAATAGGTCACTTCTCAGGAAAGGTTGACATTAGAATGAACAACCAATCCTGTCAGTATGCTGTAGGGGTATAAGGCTACGTGTATTCGTACCGAACCGTTCGTTACAGGACGTTCGGTTCGGTATGCGACCCAAGCAATTTCTGTCAAAATAGTCTATTTATGTCTACTACTCACACACGCGGAACAGAAATTCTAGAGGGCAAACACAAATGAGAGACCAGAGCTGGAGGATCCTTCCATGACATTTAGATCCACTGTGTGGGAGCATTACTGTTTCTCGGTTAGTTACAGCGAAAATTAGCGACGTGTACGTGTACATTTACGATAGCATCGCCCAATGTGTCGATTAGCGTAACAAGACAAAAACAGACTGGAAGGCAAGTCCTTCTCCCCACAGCATCTCACTGCTGATTCGGAACGTGCCATAGTAATAACTAATGCTATAGGAGTTAAACACTCCTATATCAACAGAGCTTGCCTCCCGAATGTGCAGTGGTAGATTATTCCAGAGAAGCGGAGCTCGGTGGGCTAAGGCTCGACCGCCAAAAAAGCTCTTATTAAATTGAGGAATAGTTAGGTAACTGGCATCAAGGGAATGTAAAAGGGACGTGATGGAGTATATGGAGAAATAAGGTTGGAGTTACATGAAGGAGCCAGTCCATTATAGGTAAGAAGGAGGATTTTAAAATCAGCTCTTGCGTGAACCGGAAGCCAATGCAGAGACGTCAGTACTGGTATAATGTGATCAGACTTCTTAGATCTTGTGAGGACTCTGGCAGTTGCGTTCTGGACCAATTGGAGACCTTTTCTTGCTGTCTTAGGTAGGCCTGGGAATAGTGCATTAGAGTAGTCAATTCTAGATGATATGAAGGAATGTACAAGGATTTCAGCATCTGATTTTGGTAAAATGGGGTGTATTTGGGCTATTTTATAAAGGTGGAAGAAGGCTGTTTTATATACTTGATGTGTGGCTCAAATGAAAGAGAGGGATCTAATACTATTCCGAGATTCTTAACTGTCTAAACTAAGGTATAAACAGAACCATGAAAGCCATTACATTATTACTACTTTATTTTAGGTGGAATTTGCATTGTGCTTCTCTCTCCCCCACCCCCCATCTCTCTCTCTCTCTCTCTCTCTCTCTCAAAACCCAACACGGCAGCGGCGGATGGCTGTCCACCATTGAGTCTGGTTCTGCCCGAGGTTTCTGCCTCTTAAAGGAAGTTTTTACATGCCAATGTCGCCAAGTGCTTGCATGGTGGAATTTGTTGAGTTTCTCATCATGTCCCTTACATGCCATTGATGCCGGTTACCTAACTATTCCTCAATTTAATAAGAACTCGGCGGTCGAGCCTTAGCCCACCGTGCTCCACTTCTCTGGAATACCACTGCTCCACTGCACATTTGGGACGCAAGCTCTGTTGATATTTAACCACATGCTTAAATTATGTATTCTCTACGTATGGTGTGGTCCCATATCCGCAGTTAGTGCAGTTTCAGTAGGGGGTTTGGGTCTGAAACCGGACTGAAACTCATCAAGAAGATAGAGCAGAGGAGGACACTGAAAGATCAGTGACAAAGACCTTGGAGCAAAAGTAAATCTATGGTGTGGCCACTGCAGTGTGTGGGGTTAGAGACAGCCTTAGTAAAACCAAATGTATCAATTATTTTATAATTTGATTCAATTTTATTTATATAGCGCCAATTCATAACAGAAGTTATCTTGTTGCACTTTTCCTATAGAGCAGGTCTAGTCTTTAGTCTTTATAATATTATTTACAGAGACCCAACAAATCCCACTACCAAGCATTTGGCGACAGTGGCAAGAAAAAACTTCCTTTAAGAGGCAGAAACCTTGGACAGAACCAGACTCAATGGTGGGCTGTGTTAGGTTTAGGGGGGGGGGTAATTGTAGTATTGATATTAATAAATTAATAATAATAGGAATGACAGCTACAGGAATAATAATAACAGTATTAGTAACAGAGCCAATAACAACAACAGTTGTCGAGCAGGCACACGTAGCAGCAAGTGGCCCACAACCACAGATCCAGTCTCTGCAGCTCCGGAGGCAGAAATACCTGCTGAAAGCGACAGGAGAGAGGAGACTACACAGAACTACAGGAGAGAGAAGATGTCGAGTTAGTAACATGCAGTAATGGGATAAAAATGCATACAGATTGGGAGAGAGGAAAGAGGTGCATCATGGGTAGTCTCCCGGCAGTCTAGGCCTATAGCAGCATAACTAAGGGATGGTTCAGGACTCACCCAAGCCAGTCCTAACTATGAGCTTTATCAAAGAGGAAAATCTTAAGCCTACTCTTAAATGTGAAAATGGTGTCTACATCCCGAACCCACATTGGGATGTGGGAGAGGAGCTTGATAACTGAAGGCTCTGGCTCCCATTCTACTTTTGAAGACTCTAGGAGCCACAAGTAACCCTGTATTCTGGGAGCGCAGTGTTCTAGTCGGATAATAAGGTATTATGAGATCTTTAAGATACGATGGTGCCTGACCATTAAGAGCTTTGTAGGTAAGGAGAAGGATTTTAAATTCTATTCTGGATTTTACAGGGAGCCAGTGCAGAGAAGCTAATATTGGAGAAATATGATCTCTTTTCCTAGTTCTTGTCAATAGACGTGCCGCAGCATTCTGGATCAACTCTTAAGGGACATATTCGGGCAGCCGGATAATAAGGAAATGCAGTAGTCCAACCTAGAAGTAACAAATGCATGCACTAATTTCTCAGCATCATTTTGAGACAGGATGTGCCTGATTTTTGCAATGTTACGTAGGTGAAAAAAGGCAGTCCTTGAAGTTTGTTTCATGTGGGAGTTAAAGGATAAATCCTGATCAAAGACAACTCCGAGGTTCCTTACGGTGCTGCTGGAGACCAGGGCAATGCCATCTAGAGCAACTATATCTTTAGATAATGTGTCTCAGAGGTGTTTGGGGCCAAGTACAATAACTTCAGTTTTGTCTGAGTTTAACATCAGAAAGTTGTCTTGTTTACTTTATGTCCTTAAGGCATGCTTGAAGTTTAGTCAACTGGTTAGTTTCATCTGGCTTGATCGATAGATATAATCTGTAATGAAAGTTTATGGAGTGTTGCCTAGAGGAAGCATATATAAGGTGAATAGAATCGGTCCAAACACAGAACCTTGTGGACTAACTTTGGCGTGCACGGAGCACTCACCATTAACATGTGCAAACTGAGATCGATCTGATAGGATTTAAACCAGCTTAGTGCGGCTCCTTTAATGGCAATTGCCATCCAAGTTATTACAGAGACATGTTCTAGTCTCTGTAATAGAATGTGATGGTCAATGGTGTCGAACGCAGCATTAAGATCTAACAAGACAAGTACAGAGACAAGTCCATTGTCTGATGCAATTAAAAAGTCATTTGTAATTTTCACCAGTGCTGTCTCTGTGCTTTGATGCACGCTAAATCCTGACTGACAATCCTCCAATAAACTATTGTTATTTAGAAAGTCACACAACTGATTGGCGACTGCTTTCTCAAGGATCTTAGAAAGAAAGGGAAGGTTAGATATAGGTCTATAGTTGGCTAAAACCCCTGGATCAAGAGTGGGCTTTTTAAGAAGCAGTTTAATTACAGCTACTTTAAAGGATTGTGGTACATAGCCTGTTAATAAAGACAGATTGATCATATCCAGTAAAGAGGTGCTAACTAAGGGTAAAACGTCTTTAAGCAGCCTAGTTGGAATGGGGTCTAAGAAACAGGTTGATGGCTTAGATGAATTAATCGTTGAAGTCAGCTGAAGAAGGTTGATAGGAGCAAAGCAGCAGTGCTTGAAGATAAATCCATCGTATGATGTGTAGTATGTAGACCCAAATGCAGATGACCAGGAAGCGGTATGAGGGTGAAGTAGCCGAATGGCTACAGAGTTTATTGGGGGTGATGTGGTTTACAGGCAGGTAGGCAGACAGGTAACAAACAGCTAACCTATATCTATAGGCAGATATAGGTCTAGGTACAGGGAAATGGGTTACCGGCTGGCAGTGGTGGAAACAGGGAAGTGAGTCCAAATGAGGCTAACCAAGTCTAACAGGGAGCAGGCAAAGTTCAAAATCCAGAATCCAGACATGGCCCAAGGGAGACAAAGAATCCAAAACAGAACTCACGGTAAGAATGCCGGGGAACTGGGCACAGAAACCAGGTACAACAAAAGGTGCACCAAACGGCAACACACACAAGACAGGAACAACACCAGACAGGAATCACAATGATCCAACATTGAACAAAGGAAAAGACATGGACTAAATACCCTAAGGGAGGTGAGACAACAAGACACAGGTGCAAACAATCAAGGAAGGGCCAACAATCAAAACTAAAGTAAAACCACAAGACACATCTTGCCAGACTAAACGAGATTCTTCCAGGTTGTGGGAATGCCATTTCCTTTCAAGTTTTCATGATGTTTGCTTTAATTTGTGGGTTTGGGGCTTATACTATGGAGTTTACCTTCTTTGTTTCATTATCTTCTTTTTTAGAGGAGCGATAGAATCGCGTGTCGTTCACAGTGATCTTGCAGCGCTATCAACTAGATAGTCAATTTGGGAGGGGCTGCGATTTGCATCTGTTATATTGAGACATAACATTGAATTAAATGCAGATGGAATCGCTTCCTTGAATCTAGCCACAGCAATATCAAATAGACATCTAGAGTAGGAGTTTTTGCCTAAAGGCGTATAGTCCAGTAATAGCAGTTCAAAAGTTTTTAAGTAATGGTCCGATAAAGAAGGATTCTGTGGAAAGACTATTAAATGTTCAATTTCAATGCCATATACCAGAACAAGGTTGAGGGTGTGGTTAAAACAGTGGCTTCATGTAAACTCTGACAAAAGCCAATCGAAATCTAATAATGAGATATTTGCAGTACTAAGGCTAGCATTTTCAACATAAACATGAATATTGAAATCACCTACAATAATTACTTGATAAGAACTCTGAGAATTCAGATAAAAATTCAGAAGGACCAGGAGTGCGGTACACTCAAATAGAATTGGCTGTTGTGTTTTCCAGGTCGGGTGTGAAAGACTAAGAACAAGGCTTTCGAATGAGTTATAATTTAGTTTAGGTTTAGGGTTGATTAATAGGCTTGAGTCGAAGATCGGCCGGTGCCTCGAGGAATGTAGTATTAATATGACAGGGCGGAGTGGATTCACATTCTTCATGACCCAGCCAGGTTTCAGTAAGACAAAATAAGTCAATATGATACTCTGATATTAAATCGTTCACTAGTACAGCTTTAGATGACAGAGATCTGATGTTTAAGAGTCCACATTTAATTCTCCTATTTTGTTGTGCTATTTCAGCGTTTTTGTTTAGGTATTTATGTAACTAATCTGTTAACTTTTGGTTTTATTAATTTAAGTGGTCGGGGGGCAGACACCATCACTAAGGAGTTTTGGGTGGGTAACTGCTCTGGAAGCGCAGAGAAGCATGTATGAATGCAACTCTGCTCTTATACTCAGTTTAGTGCGTTTGATGTGTCGTTAAAATTAATATTAAAGTCGTCAATTTTATTGAGGTGGGCAGCACGAGTTACAAGATCTGAGATAAACTCTGAAATTTTGTCCAGGAATTGTGATTAGGCTGCCAGGTGACAGGTAATCTAATGTTAATAAAGCCAATTTTGAGAAAGGTATTGCGGTGTATACCTGTAAAATAGGTGTAACCTTCACAGGCTTCAAGTTCTGTATATTCTGTTGGTTTCTGTTTAGGTATGATTTTCTCTTTTGGATAAGGGTAGGGATGTAATTACCGTCATTACCTTGATTCATAGAAAAGCAGTTTGGCTTGAAAGACTTTTCAGTCGAGGTGCACCTGAATAGCAATAGGTGCAGGTGCCTTTTAACCTTGCATCTCTGATTATGGAGTCGCTGATGATAACCACAGGACAGCATCTGGAGAGGAGAGCTGTTGGGCAGTGTGTGTTGAAGGGCTGGCAGACTTACATGACTTTCATGACTTTTAGCTAGCGCGGAAGGGGAGCCATCAGCAGGGAGAGAGGCGACAGCGCGCTGGTGCCATACTCACTTGTGCAAGGTGCCCAGATTCATGCCAGCGCCTTGCATGAATCTGGGCAGCTTTGAGGTGGTTCCATGAATGGTTGACGCAGCAGGCACCCACAACGGTGTGTCGGTGCCCTGGCTGGCTGTTGGAAGATGGGTCACTGGCAGTGAGCAATGCTCCGGTGTCGGGGGCACTGGTGGTATTACGGGTCGACATCTGCCAGGGATAATGGGGATGAGCGGTTGAGCATTCGGCACTGACTGGGGATCCTTTGCCTGAGGGAGAGACAGGTGGCTCCAGTTTGCTTCCCATTTCCGTGTCACGGCTTGGTTTGACCATACGCCACATGTTCAGGTCAGAGTCTTACAATGGCGCATTACTGACATTTGTGTTATTTATTTTTGTTATTAATTTTTTCTTATCTGACAATATGCCAGTATTTTAATACCTTAGCCTACACTCAAATTATGGCCAATGTGACAATGTTGAATGTTTACATTTTTCAAAATGTTTACCTTGCTGTACCGAACCATGACCCTAAAACCGAGGTACATATCGAACCGTGAATTTTCTCTAGCATTCTGGCAAGGATAGTCTTGTTGTAGTTGCTGAAATGGGACAGCTGATTAATTATAGGCTTAATATAAGCCTAACCCCATACTGCATATTTAAGTATTTGCATGGGTGCATTGGAGCCAACAACCCACTGACAACACATTACATTGTATTTTTGCTACTTTGACGCTTATGTATCCCTCAAACATCCAGAATCAAATATTGCTGTGTTTTTTGAGCTTGTCAACATGGCTTGAGTGCTGCAATTCTTCATGAAGGTCAGCATGCTGTGACACCTGTGGGCCCGACCCTCTATTGTGCATGTAACTTTCCCTAACATGATCTAACATGTTTTCTGTACAGGTTGTGCCTTGTCATGTACCTGACCTTCAAGACCTCTGTGTATGGTTGATGTTACTGAGTCTAACGTGCCTGGTGCATACTAAAGGCATGTCTGCTGCACAGTTCCACATTGTTGGGACTAGTTTGTTGGCTCAGCCATATGGGCCCCTGTAACTCTTACCATTTTCGCAGTCCAGATTGTTACTAACCATCTCCCCTTCTACTGTCCAGCATATCACTGGGACACGTCAGACTGGATGCCGAGCACCAGGCTGTCAGACATTGAAGAGGTGCCAGGCTATGAGGCAGGACATGGCAGCAACGTAGCAGGCTCAACCCCCTGCCTTGGAGGAAGCACCCGTGAACTGGAGTCAGACTACTACCTGGGGGGCTATGACATCGACAGCGACTACCCCCCTCCCCACGAAGAAGAGTTCTTGAGCCAAGACCAGCTGCCACCTCCGCTGCCCACAGGTGAGGACTATCCTGAGTCCTACACGCCCGCTAACCTGCCGGTCTCCAAGGAGAGCACCCTGAGCTCTGGCAGCAACGGACGTCAGCATGCCAGGCCACACTTCCACCCCAGCCAATATCTGCCGCCCCACCAGCTGCCCCTTGGGGAGATAACCCATGGGGACTTCAGCACGTCAACCCCAGGAAATGGAGACACTGATGACTCTGTGTCACAAAATATGCGAATGTCTGTTGCTGGTGCATCATCAACCTCAGACATGTCAATCCCCTGCGGACCGGATGACTCTGAACATGGCAGCGACTTTGACAGTATGGATGAGCTTCGTCGAGGGGTGACTATTATCACTGACTCACAGCAACAGACCGAGGTGTGATTGATTGATGCAATGGGATGTATAATGGGCCTGAAGGAGCATAACATGCGTGCAAATGGAAGGAGATGCACAAGCGGATGTTATTACAGGGAAAGAAATGCTTTTTCAGCAATGCTAGGTAACAATGACCGTAAAACCACACATTTAAAACCACATATCACTTTTTTAACATAATATTCTTCCATACAACTGTCCAGAAATGGGAGTGTTAAGTTTTACCATGAACAGCAAACTGTGTGAGTGTGTTGTCAGTCCTGTCCCCGCTGTGCAGAACAATCAGAAGTGTCCTTCCTAATAATTTGTAATAATTTGTCATTTGTGATGTGAAGAGAATGTGAGTGAGACTAGTCGAAAAGAGATTGAAATTTACAGCTGCAGTAGAGAAAATCAGACAACAGAGAAAGGACAATAATGTAAGTGAACAGGTTGTTTGGTTCCCTGCTCCTTCACAGAAGCCCATCGGACCACTTCTTTCTAAAAAGAAAAAATGACGAAAATCCCCATTTTCCTTTTACCCTCCTTGGATTTGTAAACTTTGTAGTGCTCTGAGCTTGTATAGACTTTGTAAAATAGTATGACCTTACTGGTGAATAAGTATGAGACGCTGTTCTGGCCACATTTCAAAAATCCATTTATTTGTTTTAATGTGCTTGCTCCTTTCCCAGAAAAATCAAGTCCGCCATCAAGCCATGACACTTCACTTATCCTGTCTCATTAGCCCAAAATGTTCAACGTGTCATTGATCTTCTAGCTTAATTTTTTTTTACCAAGAAGTTTTGTGCAGAAACCAAGAGCTGCTGTAGTTGCTAATGTATTTTAAGGACTGTTATCTTGAGCTCACAAATTGATTATCTACAGATAAGACACAGTACTTATATTTTAGTCTTTAAAGACTAAGGACAAACCTGGATACCTGATATACTGTATATATGTACAGGTATATATAATTCTCACATCCGAGTGGCAACAAGGATTCTGCTGGAGAACTAATTCCCGCTTCATAAACATGAACATTAAATCTTAGTTAAATCAACAATACAAAAAACGTAGTACATAAGGAGGTTCAAGTTATGGAGGGAGATGCAGCAATGTTGGCATTAGGCTGTCAGCAGAGTAATAGTGAAGTGTCAGGTTACAATGGCCACACTACACCTGTATGAAAAAGATTGGATGTTACTAGTAAGCTGGCAGCCACACATCTGATGAATGAGCTAGTTATTTTGAAGCATGCATTAAACAGCTGATGCCAACCAGCTAATGCAAGTTTGACTTCAGCCTAAATTAATGCTCTGCTCCATTTTGCTGGACTTTTAATTGTGATGGAGCATTTTTCTATTGACATTTTCTAGTTAAGAAAATGAGCTGAATACCTCATCCACAACTGGATAACAGTCTTGGAAATAAATATGAGCACCACAAAAACATTGTTATCTTGTCAAAATGACATAATTAACACGTGATCCTTAGAAAATCGTTTGTTTTTAGATTTAAAAAAAAGATAAAATAGTAATGTTAAGATAGAAAACCTAAATATGTATATTAGTAACCACAGCCACTCTTAGTATCAGCTGTTTTGTTTTTGTGGAATTGTTTTATTTATGTTGCACGAGTGATTTGGAGTTGGCTTGTTATGATGTTTTTGATGAAATTTTGTGCCATATTCCGATTGTTGATTCAAGGTGAAAAAACATTATAAAGGACATAATGCCACTGCAGAGTTGAAAATCTTAGGCAAAAAATATCTGACAAGCACCAGCTGCATTATGCTGTGATCCTGAGCTGATGTCTATGTTTTATCTGGTTTCTATCTGGTTTGCATTGCATTCCAGTGTTTTCTGTTACTTTGTAGCATCTTCGCCATGTCTGCAGACAGAAGTCAAAGGTCAAGGTTATCCGACTGCTTCAAATCATCACTGTACTATAATCTGACTGATTTTTTTTCTTGTTAAAGATATACATCTTTAGATATACATGTTTGTGTTTAAATCTCTGTACAGTGTACATAACTAGGCTGTTAAAATGCAGATTTTGTAGATATGTAATTTGGGTTTTTTGTTGGGCTTTTTGATGTGAATGTGGACAATAAGATAAACTGTGTAATATCAATTATTTTCACATCATTCCTAGTCTGCCACTGACTGACTGCCATTTCAATATTATAGATGTACAGTATTAAATCCAGACATTACATCCCAGAAAATGCTTTTTTATTTTGTTTTGTTAAAACATTTTTATGGCAATGAGGAATCTTTTTGTACATTTGTTTCATCTGGAATGTTTTGATGAATTCCTAATGTTCAAAGACATTTTGGCAGTGTCAAAAATAAGTCTCCTATCTGCAGAAACTGAGTGTACAAAGTTTTAGCTTTTTTTTCAATTCAGTGCAGAAAATTAAAACGTTCTTGCACACCATGTTGTCTGTCCTCATTTCTGACATAAATTCACACTGACACATCATCACACCTGTTTACTGGCTGTCATTTTAAATACCTTTTGATTATACTTTGTATTAAAGAGTCTTACACATCTGACATGCTTATCACATATGAATATGAATCACAAAGCTGGTTCAAACAGTATCGTTTACCCACTGCTGTTTGTCACTGATAGAGAGGTAAATGTTTTCCTTGTCCCCCCATATGTAATGTCAAAAGCTGTAAAGCTCCATAGGGAATAAGTTTGATATTGTATGGAAATTGTGGTTTTTGTGAGAATTAACTGCTGGTGACTGACAACAAGGTTAAAAGTGTAAAGCAGCTTTAGTCTCACAAATGGTTGGTCTGTCTATAAAATGTTAAATGGACTGTACTTGTATAGCACTTTTCTAGTCTTCTGACCACTCAAAGCGCTTTACACATTCACCCCATTCACACACTGATGGCAGTTCTGCCATCGATGTCATCAGTACAAAGAAACTAATTAATCATTCACACACACACACCGAAGGAACAGCCCTCGGGAGCAATTTGGGGTTCAGTATCTTGCCCAAGGACACATGAAACCAGATCTGTTAGGACTCAGAGATGAACTCTCCCCCCAAATATTCTGTCTTCACATTCTTCTGGGTCATAAACAGACCCCCGCCAGGACTCAGGACGCTAATAAAAGTTAAGTGACAATGTGCCAATTTATGACCCTCACCTCAGGATATCGGGACTTCATCAATAACCCATATACAGGGAACAAGGAACAAAATAAGTCTCCGCAATGCAAACGCAACTGTACATTAATTGCAGTTTAATTACCAAAACAGGAAAAATGAAAAGTTTTATTTCAACATGCTGATTTTGATGCAGGGACAATAAAAACTGAATCAACAGGAATTTTACACAGATCCACCAGTCCTTAAAAGATAAAGATTTGATGTTTGATTTTGTTTAATAGCTAATGAAACAGGAAATGTGAATATGCATTTAAATAACAAATTAATAGTTCATAGCTTGTAGCAAGACAAAATGTAAATTGGAATACCAAATCTCACACTCCCCCAGAGTACATTTGTGCCTTAGAGAGAGAGAAACATATCAGTTGGCCAAGCTGCAACGTGGGACCAAGTGCCTCCGACGATGTCCAAGGCTGAGGAAAATCGATTGCGTCTCCCCCTCCCTTCCAGCGCAACTTGTCCCCTGGCCATCTGAAAAACTAGGTGAAACTACTTTTTCCTGTGATAATGGGGTTGATTGCTATAGGTTATCAACAGTAATTTAGCTTTAGGTCAGAAGTAGGATCTCCCATCAATATAATCATGATGATATGCTATCTGCCTTCTCTCGTAATGGGCAACGTGAGATCACTGGCAAATAAGATGGACGAGCTAACAGCGTTAGCCCGGAGTCAGACGGAGTTCCATGAGTGTAGTTTGATGTGCTTCTCAGAGACATGGCTACACCAGGATATCTCGGATCATAACGTTTCCATCGATGGCTTTCAGACTGTTCGGGCCGACAGGGATCACACCGGGAGCGGTAAGCGGAAAGGCGGTGGGCTTGCTGTTCTGATCAACAACAGATGGTGTAACACTGGTCCCATTACTATCAAGCAGAGTATCTGTAGCCCGGACATTGAACTGCTAGCTGTGGGACTCCGGCCATATTATCTGCCACGTGAATTCTCACATGCCATTGTTGTGGCTGTTTACATCCCCCCCTCTACTAACCCGGCATTGGCGTGCAAAGGCATTCACACCGCCATAGCACAACTCCAGACTCAACACCAAACATTCCTGCAGTGTCCCATAGTCCTCTTCTGACCATCTCCTCACTGTCCTTGTGGTCGCAGGCTGCCTTTTAACCAGAGGCACCTGTAGACAACACAGGATGGTTGTGTGTAAAATGACTCTGGTGGTGAGGAAGATGAAGAAGACAAAGGCAGAGCAGAGGACGAAGTGGTGGAAGTTGAAATAGGAAGAATGTTGTGTAGTTTTCAGGGAGGAGCTGAGACAGACTCTGGGTGGTCAGGAAGTGCTCCCAGATGACTGGACCACTACAGCTAATGTGATCAGGGAGACAGGTAGAAGGGTACTCCACCGAGTCATCTGGAAAGAGGAAAGCGGACAAGGAGACTTGGTGGTGGAACGAGGAAGTGCAGGTGTGTATACAGAGAAAGAGGTTAGCTAAGAAGAAGTGGGACACTGAGTAGACAGGAAGAGAGTAGACAGGAGTACAGGGAGATGCAGCGTAAGGTGAAGGTAGAGGTGGCAAAGGCCAAACAAAGAGCATATAAGGACTTGTATGCTAGGTTAGACACTAAAGAGGGAGAGGTGGATTTGTACAGGTTGGCCAGACAAAGAGATAGAGATGGGAAGGATGTGCAGCAGGTCGGGGTGATTAAAGATAAGGATGGAAATGTATTGACAGGTGCCAGGAGTGTGATGGGAAGATGGAAGGAGTACTTTGAAGAGTTGATGAATGAGGAAAATGAAAGGGAACGAAGAGTAGAAGTGGTGACTGGTGTGGATCAGGAAGTAGCAAAGATTAGCAAGAGTGACGTGAGGATGACGTTGAAGAGGATGAAGAGTGGAAAGGCAGTTGGTCCTGATGACATACTTGTGGAGGTATGGACGTGTGTAGGAGAGGTGGCAGTAGAGTTTCTGACTAGTCTGTTTAACAAGATCTTGGAGAGTGAGAATCCTCTCACTCTCCAAGATCTTGTATCAATTACTTCCTAGGCTGCTGACACACACACACACACACGGAAATGACAGCTAACTTACAACTAAGACAAAGGAAACACCAGGCAAATTCTGCTGAAGCGACAGAGCCTGAGGAATGGAGGTGCCAATTTTTAAGAACAAGGGAGATGTGCAGAGCTGTGGCAACTACAGAGGAATAAAGCTGATGAGCCATACAATGAAGTTGTGGGAAAGAGTAGTGGAAGCTAGGCTAAGGGCAGAGGTGAGCATTTGTGAGCAGCAATATGGTTTCATGCCTAGAAAGAGTACAACAGATGCAGTATTTGCTTTGAGGATGCTGATGGAGAAGTACAGAGAAGGTCATAGGGAGTTGCATTGTGTCTTCGTAGATTTAGAGAAAGCGTATGACAGGGTGCCGAGAGAGGAGCTGGGGTATTGTATGAGGAAGTCTGGAGTGGCAGAGGTATGTTAGAGTGGTGCAGGACATGTATGAGAGCTGTAAGACCATGGTGAGGTGTGCTGTAGGTGTGACAGAGGAGTTCAAGGTGGAGGTGGGTCTGCATCAAGGATCGGCTCTGAGCCCCTTCTTGTTTGCTCTGGTGATGGACAGGCTGACAGATGAGGTTAGACAGGAATCTCCATGGACTATGATGTTTGCGGATGACATTGTGATTTGTAGTGAGAGCAGGGAGCAGGTGGAGGAAAATCTAGAGAAATGGAGGTCTGCTCTGGAAAACAGAGGAATGAAGCTTAGCCGCAGCAAGACAGAATACATGTGTGTCATTGAGAGGGACCCAGGTGGAACGCTGAGGTTACAGGGAGCAGAGGTGAAGAAGGTGCAGGACTTTAAGTACTTAGGGTCAACGGTTCAGAGTAATGGAGACTGTGGAAAAGAGGTGAAGAGGCGGGTGGAGAAAAGTGTCAGGTGTGTTGTGTGATAAAAGAGTATCAGCAAGAATGAAAGGAAAGGTGTTCAAGATGGTGGTGAGACCAGTGATGTTGTACAGCTTAGAGACTGTGGCACTGAAGAAAAGACAAGAGGCAGAGCTGGAGGTAGCAGAGCTTAAGATGTTGAGGTTATCTTTGGGAGTGAAGAGAATGGACAGGATAAGGAATGAGTACATCAGAGGGACAGCTCATGTTAGATGTTTTGGAGATAAAGTCAAATAGGCCAGATTGAGGTGGTTTGAACATGTTCAGAGGAGAGACTGTGAATATATTGGTTGAAGGATGCTGAGGTTGGAGCTGCCAGGCTCCTGCCTGGCAGCTGGTCTAGAGGAAGACCAAAGAGGAGATTTATGGACGTAGTGAGAGAGGACATGAAGTTAATTGGTGTGAGTGAAGAGGATGCCGAGGACAGATGGAGGCACATGATTCGCTGTGGCGACCCCTGAAAGGGAACAGCCGAAAGGAAAAGAAGAAGTAAGCTGGCAGCCACACAGCTAATGAATGAGCCAGTTATTTTGAAGCATGCATTAAACAGCTGATGCCAACCAGCTAATGCAAGTTTGACTTCAGCCTAAATTAATGCTCTGCTCCATTTTGCTGGACTTTTAATTGTGATGGAGCATTTTTCTATTGACATTTTCTAGTTAAGAAAATGAGCTGAATACCTCATCCACAACTGGATAACAGTCTTGGAAATAAATATGAGCACCACAAAAACATTGTTATCTTGTCAAAATGACATAATTAACACGTGATCCTTAGAAAATCGTTTGTTTTTAGATTAAAAAAAGATAGTTAAATGTTGAGATAGAAAACCTAAATGTGTATATTCGTAACCACAGCCACTCTTAGTATCAGCCGTTTTGTTTTGTGGAATTGTTATATTTCTGTTGCACTAGTGATTTGGAGTTGGCTTGTTCTGATGTTTTTGATGAAATTTTGTGCCATATTCCGAAATCCTACAGGCCTTGCTGGCAGTATATCCTTGTAATTGTTCATTCAAGGTGAAAAGGCATTATAAAGGACGCAATGCCACTGCAGAGTTGAAAATCCTAGGCAAAAGAATATCTGACAAGCACCAGCTGCATTATGCTGTGAGCCTGAGCTGATGCCTATATTTTATTTGGTTTCTATCAGCTTTGCTCTGTTTAATGTCCATGCGGAGCAGACACATTTTTAGCGGCACTGCATTCCAGTGTTTTCTGTTACTTTGTAGCATCTTCGCCATGTCTGCAGAAAAGAAGTCAAGGTTATCCGACTGCTTCAAATCATCACTGTACTTTACTATAATCTGACTGATTTTTTTCTTGTAAAAGATGTGTGTTTGTGTTTAAATCTCTGTACGTGTACATAACTAGGCTGTTAAAATGCAAACTTTGTAGATATGTAATTTGGGTTTTATTGTTGGGCTGTTTGATGTGAATGTGGACAATAAGAGACTGTGTAATATCAATTATTATATGTCGAGAGGTGACCATTATCACTGACTCACAGCAACAGACCGAGGTGTGATTGACTGATGCAATGGGATGTATAATGGGCCTGAAGGAGCATAACATGCGTGCAAATGGAAGGAGATGCACAAGCGGATGTTATTACAGGGAAAGAAATGCTTTTTCAGCAATG